>NC_133538.1:87878093-88043093 GCF_048544455.1 Silene latifolia | reverse complement strand
TTACTGCCCAGGAATACTCGGCCGAGTATGGGAATACTCGACCTAGTAGAGGATACTCGGCCGAGTATACTCTATACTCAATCGAGTATCCGGTCTGATGGGTTTTTTTTCTGCGGTTTGATTTAGAAAGGATTAGAGTTATATAATCATGGATTAACAGTTTCTAATCATTTTCACAAAACCTAAACACTTCAACGTAACTCTAATCCTCTCCAAATCTCTCTCAAGTGTGTGGATTGTTAGCAAGTCTTCTTCATCATTCATTACATCATTGGTAAGTCCTTGATTTCAATAGTTTCATTGATTAATCTTTTAGGGTTTGTCTTAATTTATGAATTGGGGGGGGGGGAGGAAGCTTTGCATATGGTAATTGGAGTTTATGTGATTATTGTTAGGTGAGGACTTCGTAGAGGAGCCATTCTAGATTGCCTTGCTTGTGTCTCATTACAGTTGTGCGAAGGTACGGTTTCCCTACTCGGTTAACTATTTCATCATTATAAGTATATGTTTGTATTGTTGTACGATTGTTTATCTACTGATCATTGTTGGTGTGTTGGAGTTGATGTTGGTGATGTGATGGTTGTTGATGATGTTCGCGGGGTGCGTCCTTGGCTGAGTGGAGTCACTTGCGGGAGTGGCTTCACGCCCTAGTTTTGCCCTCTGTGGAAGCCGCCACAGGAGGGGATGTGCACATTAATGCACAGGGTTATCGCTAGTTGATTAGCGGGGATTTGGTGGGGATTGGCTACGGTCCCCCACTGGCGGTTTGGATTACCTGTTGTGATGGGTAATCTGGTAGGGCTACACACTTTAGTGTGTAGTCAGTTACTATGTGAGATCGGGAGTTGGAGGTATGATGATCAACAGTTTGCCTTTCTCTACTTGTCTTATTTTGGTGATACAGTAACTGACCCCGTTGTTGTTTTATAAAATATGTGGTGATCCATTCAGGGATGGTGAGCAGATGGTGATGGGTGATAATGTGATTTAGCTATGGGGTCATCATGGGCAGTCATCACTCAAGTCTAGCTGCCGCTGTCAAGAGATTTTAGTTTTTAGTTTTAGTTGTTGAACACTAGACACGTGTACTTTGGATTTTGAATTTTGAATTATGTAACCAGTTAATCATTTATACTTTAATAATTATATTTTGGATTGGTAAATTTGATATACTAACCTCGGGCAACCGAGATGGTGACGGTCTCCCATTCTAGGGTGGTTTTGGTAAGGCACCTTGGTATGTGGGGGTGTCACAAAGTGGTATTAGAGCGACGATTCTGGAACCTAAAACTAATGAACCCAATGAACTTAGGGAGTCTAAATAAAATAAACCCGGAGAGAGTTGTTTGGAGCTACCGCAAAGACTTGGGAGACGTTCCGAAGTCGCATTGAGGCCCTTACGATCTCTAACCGGTCACAGGGGGGGGTCTTGGGAACTATTTTATGTCGAGTCATGTGTGTGTAGTACTTGTAACTTGAATCTTGTTCAATGGTTGGATGAAATGATGAAAGAAGTGGAACGTGATAGTATTTGAAAGATGCATTGAGAATATGTCGATGTTAGATTTTGAGCATGAAATATGTTGAGCATGTTAAGTGTTTATTATGTGGCTTTCACAAGGGTTGTGGTACATCGTATATATCTTGGTAGAAAAGCATGTCTAAGTATGTTTATGATAGTTGCAGCTCGTTTTTGGCATGACTCGGCCAAGCAGGGCGGGTACTCGACTGAGTAGGGGGTACTAGGCCGAGTAACTAGGCACTCGACCGAGTGTTGTTTGGGGTGTACGTAGCACTAGCTTCTGGTTGTGATCACTCGACCGAGTGAGGCATACTCGACCGAGTATTACCCATACTCTACCGAGTATGTTTTCTGTGTTTTTGACGTTGGCTACTGGAGTGGAACACTCGATCGAGTAATAGTAGTACTCGACCGAGTAGTCCATACTCGACCGAGTATCTCACCATACTCGGCCAAGTGCTTCTTTGGCGAAGAGTCATGTTTATTTTGAGCCGTAGGCTATGTGCTTACGTTTCCTTGCTTTTATCAGCTCAAAATGCCGCCAAAGAGGTCAGCCGCATATATCCAAGCATCTGAGATGACCACAATTGAGGTATCTCGTATGATCGCGCATCAGGAAGCTCTCCTTGAGGCTCTTAAGAATGTGGGTAAGGGGGCTGAAAAACCGATGGATACAACCCACCTGAGAACTATCATTGCCCGCTTCAACCCATCAACTTATGAGGGCACCGGAGAACCGAAACATCTTGATAACTGGCACCGTGAGATGGAGAGTCTCCTTGAAGTATTAAGTGTCCGCCGGAGTTAGCTATTGAACAGGTAGTGTACTACCTGAGGGGTGAGGCTGCAGTGTGGTGGCAGAACGTGAAAGAAGATGCCAAAGCATACTACAGGGATGAGGGGCTTGGTGCTATACCGTGGTCGGTTTTGAAGAGCGCCAAGAGGAAACAATTTGTGCCGGAACACATCCGTCACAAGATGAGATCCGAGTTCGATTCTTTCACCATGACTAATGACATGTCGGTTACCGAGTACTATCACCGGTTCCTTCAGTTGTTTCGCTATGCAAAAGTCATGCATCTGGGGCAACAGGGTTTGTCTCTTCGTTTCGAGAGGGGGTTGGCACCCAAGATCATGAACAGGTTACCGGCTGGGGTTATCACCGATCTGAAGGATGTGTACATGAGGGCTGGGCAAGCTGAGAGGTTGGTGGATCTATCCAAGAAGGCTAGGGAGAGAACCACTACCGAAAAGAGGAAAGCAGAGAGTGAGAGTGGCAATCATTCGGGCCACAAGATGGCAACTATGGTCAGTCAAGGGCTTTTTCAGGAGGATATGGGTTATCTGGAGGATCTCGAGAATGGGGAAGGGGTGGTGGTGGTGGTCGGAGTGTTAGTTACAACTCCAATCTCATTTGCTACAATTGTGGGAGAATAGGCCACAAGAGGTACGATTGCACCAGTATCAAAGTTGGAGGGGCTTCAGGAGCTTACCAGGGGAGTTTCTCTCAGGCTCCAAGCCAGAGCTTTGCTAGCAACAGGCCGTCTGGGTCTTGGGGTAACCGTGGAGGGCAGAACACAAGCTCTTAACATATCCTCTAAAGTATGAATAGTCCTCTCAGTCTGTCCATCTGTAGCTGGATGAAATGCAGTGCTCATCTTCAAAGTCGTACCCATACACTCTTGTAAGTCTTGCCAGAACTTAGAAATAAACCTTGAATCACGATCGAAAACAATATTCTTTGGAATCCCAAGTAACTCATCCTTACTCCAAGTGTTTTTCATACGAATAATGTGCGTTGTCTTAGTCAGATGATCTACTATCACCCAAATCATATTATTGCCCTTCTGAGTACGAGACAAACCAAAAATAAAATCTATAAAAATGCTCTCCCACTTCCACTCAGGCACATCTAAGGACTTTACCTTACCCTGTGGTCTCTTATGCTCATCTTTCACCCTCTGATAAACAAGACATCTAGAAACAAACTTAGCAACCTCCTTCTTCATCCCAGGCCACCAAAACGTTTTCTTCAAATCTTTATATAACTTGTCCCATCCAGGATGCACAGAATATGGTGTAGAATGTGCTTCTGTCAAAATATTCCTTTTCAATTCCTCATCATCAGGTACACACCATCTCCCATCGAATCTCAAACTACCATCCATCCCCACGACAAACCGTGACGGCACGCCCTCCACCACGGCCGTTTGCCATTTCTCCACTTTCTGGTCTCCTTTCTGCTTTTCTCTGATCTCATCATACAACTCAGGCTCTATAGTCAAATCCCCAACTGAATCCCCTTTCCCGATCAAACAAATTCCCATTTTGTTTAATTCATCTTGCAATTAACCCACAACATAGCTAAACATAAAGCATGAACCGACTTCCTACTCAAAGCATCCGCTACCATATTAGCCTTCCCCTCATGGTAAACTATCTCCATATCATAATCTCCAATCAACTCTATCCACCTCCTTTCTCTCATATTAAGCTCCTTCTGAGTATAAATATACTTAAGACTCTTATGATCAGAAAATATTTTGAAAGTAGCTCCATATAAGTAATGCTTCCACGACTTAAGAGCAAACACGACCGCTCCTATCTCCACTTCGTGCGTTGGATAATTCTCCTCATATGGTTTCAACTGTCTCGAAGCATAAGCTGTCACCTTCCCCCTTTGCATTAGCACACACCCCAATCCATTCTTTGAAGCATCAGTATACACCTCAAAATCCTCACTCCCTTCAGGTAAAGCCAAGATAAGAGTTGTGGTTAAGTACTTCTTCAAGGTTAGAAAAGTCGTCTCACAACTCTCATCCCACTTAAACCTATTCTTCTTTCTTATCAATATTGTCAAAGGCTTGGCTATCTTAGAGGAATCCTTCAAAAACCTCCTGTAGTAGCCAGCCAACCCCAGAAAACTCCTCACATCTGCCACGTTTTTCGATCTCTCCCAATTAGACACTGCCTCGATCTTACCTGGATCAACTGACACTCCCTCCTTTGACACCACTTGACCCAGAAATGCCACCTTATCCAACCAAAACTCACACTTACTCAACTTAGCATATAAATCATTCTCTCTAAAGGTCTATAACCCGATCCTAAAATGCTTCTCGTGCTCCTCTTTATCCTTAGAGTACACCAATATATCATCAATAAAGACAACGACAAACTGATCAAGGTAGGGACTAAACACTCTATTCATCAAATCCATAAATACTGCAGGTGCATTAGTCAAACCAAAAGGTATAACTACAAACTCGTAGTGTCTATACCTGATCATAAAGGCGGTCTTAGGAACATCCTCCTCCTTAACTCTCAACTGATGGTAACCCGGCCTTAAGTCAATTTTAGAGAAAACCCAGCTTCACTCAGCTGATCAAATAAATCATCAATTCGAGGCAAATGGTATCTATTCTTAATCGTCACATTATTCAACTCCCTGTAATCTATACACAATATCATGCTCCAATCCTTCTTCTTAACAAATAACACTGGTGCACCATAAGTTGATACACTTGGCCTCACGTAACCCTTCTCCAGCAATTCCTCGAACTGCTTCTTTAACTCCTCTAACTCCTTAGGTCCCATCCTGTAAGGTGCTTTAAAAATAGGTCTTGTCCCCGGTTTTAACTCAATATTAAAATCCACATCCCTCTTTGGAGGTAGACCCGAAATCTCATCTGGAAACACATCCTGAAACTCACTCGCCACTGGAATCTCATCTGTAGCCTTCACCATCTCACGCATGTCCCTTACGTGACATAATATCAACTCTCCTCCCTTCCTCAAACACGACTTCAGGGTAACTGTTGATATAAGTCTCACCCTTGGTCTCACTACAAATCCCCTATAAGACACTCTTACTCCCTTTGGTCCCTTCAAAGATACTTTCTTTTGATGACAATGTATAAAGGCTCTATTTCTACTCAACCAATCCATCCCCAGAATAATCTCAAAACCACCTATTGGAAATTCTATTAAGTCCATAGAAAATAAAACTTCACCGATAAGGATATTTATATTTTTATATATACTGGTACACGTTACCGACTTTCCAGAAGGTATTGTTACTTCATATTTTATTACTATTGGGTCAACCAATTCCAACACCTTAACATGGTCACTTGATATAAATGAATGGGTTGCTCCCGAATCAAATAAAACATAAGATGGTTTAGAGTTGATTAGAAAAGTACTCGAAACCACATGTGCATCTCCCTCAGCAACCTCTTTCCCTATCATGAACAATTTGCCACTATTCTTCGCGTCGCCGTGCACTGTAGATGCTGACGTTGTCCCTTGCTTTACAGTGCCATTCTAGTTACCTCCATTTCCATTGC
This sequence comes from Silene latifolia, assembly GCF_048544455.1. Taxonomy (NCBI): domain Eukaryota; kingdom Viridiplantae; phylum Streptophyta; class Magnoliopsida; order Caryophyllales; family Caryophyllaceae; genus Silene; species Silene latifolia. The sequence continues at coordinate 88,037,222 of NC_133538.1, read as the reverse complement.
CTTGACTATTGTTGAAGCGATTCTGGAAGTTGTTGTTATTGTTGTAGCTCATTTTATTATTCCATGATCCATTAAAATGATTGCTTCCATAGCTAGGTGTTGGTGTCTTGAATCCATTAAAATTTCCACCACCAAATCCTCCATTCATACTATTCCTCCTTGCATTTGTCCTACACTCAACAATCTTATGACCAAACCTACTCGATCCATAACACGATGGCCAGCTCGCACCACTCGCTCCACTTGTCATCCCACTACGGCCGAAACCGCCCCCACTCACGGCTCCACCTGCAGAAAACGAACGGTGTTGATTGAAATTTTGCTTCTTGTTTCCTCCAGCCCCTTCACTAGTTGTCTCTATCTTTCTCTTTTCACCCTTGTCTTTCTTCTCCTCCTTCACCATGTCAGTAATTCTCTCACCATGTCCTGCTCTTTGATATACTTCCTCTAATGTACTTGGCTCTCCAGCTGCAAGTCTTTTCTTGATACGCGTAGTTAAACCCTTCTCAAACCTCAAAGCCAACACCTCATCCCCATAATTTAAGTCCGACACATACTTAGCTAACTCCATGAATCTGGTATGATAGTCTTCTACTGTCATCTCCTCCATCATCTTAAATGCATCAAACTCTGACCTCATTCTACTCCTAACATATTCTGGTATAAACGTGCCCCTTAAGGTATCCTTAAAGCCCTTCCACGAGACAAAAGGTTCATCGCTCTCCTTCCAAGCTTCCCTTATCACTGCTTTGCTACGATTCCACCACAACCCCGCCTTTCCTTTCAAGTAGTGAGCAGCTTGATACACCTGCATCTCCTCAGGGCAGTTCAATAGTTCAAAGAGGTTGGGGAACTCTCTACACCAATCTCCCAGCAATGACGGTTCACCAAGTCCATCATACTTCATCGGATTATGACGAGCAATGACAGCACTCATCTTAATAGGATCCATCGTTGCAGCCTTTGATTTCAACGCAGCAGTCAATGCATCATTGGTTGCAATGAGCCTATCAATCTCTTCATGTGACATAGCTATGGATGTAGCTCTCTTTGGTGTCATTTGGGTTCTAATAAGAGTAAAGAAGAAACATAAGTTTTCATTCTAAAGAAGTTTGTGCTATAAGGTAAAAGATAAAATTCCTACATACAAAAGAATGTGTGATTGGTCGAGCTGGTCTTGCCCGACCGACCACTTGTGACTCACGGCCTCCCACGGCCTTCCTCTTTTTTTTTTCAAATTAATTATTCTTGATATATGTTTAGTCTTTAATTCATGCCATTTCATAATTCTATACGTACAGGCTTAGGGAAACACATATCGCATATCTCTAGACATGGAATTTTACTAAACATGTGATTCACATATATGCAACCAATTCATATAAAGATGCAACAATTCATGATTCATATTTCTTCATCTCATACCACTTGTGATATAACAACACAATTTTTCATGCGCAGTCATGCTACGAGTTAAAGCAAGCTCAAAACAATTTTCAATCACTGTATTGTCGTCTCATAGGCCACACGCCTATTACCGTTATACGTCTAAAAAATTTTCTACCTTTTTGTTCTCATTCTACAAATAAAATTAGTGCCTTTATAAACTTCAGGACACAATTAGACTCTTAAATTAAAGCATCCACGCTAACTACCCTTCTCTCTCCTTAACCTTCCTCCAGGTGACCGGCTCAAAACTGAAAAGGGCCAGATCAAGGACATCTCCCTAACCTAGAAGATGGCTTCTAAACAGTTTCTACCCCGGGTTCATTTTATTAGACTCATCCTAAGTTCAATAAATTCATTTGTTTAGACCTTAGGAACGTTCACTCTGATACTATATTGTAACACCCCCATTTATTTAAGAGCCTTTAGCAAGACATTCTCAAGTAAATAAAGGTGTTACCATCTCAGTTGCCTCAGGTAGTAAGTATAAAAGACAAACAAATACCAAAGTACTTTAAGACGATATAAACAAAAGTGGCTCAAAAGACTTATTACAAAATTCCAACGAACTAATTAAATATTATAAAGTATGTTTAAAACAACTGCAGCGGAAATAAAATAAGTAGTGTCTGAATGAGTTAAGGCGATCTCTATACTCATGTGATAATCTCGTCCTAAGCTCCCCCCCCCCCCACCCCGCTTTAGTATCCAGCACTTCTCACAAGCTAACCTGAAATCAATCTACTCCCCAATATTTGGTTCATCATAGGTGTTCACGAATACACAGTCATCCACGGGGTTGGATAGGATAACTAAAGAACAATAACAATATGATACAATCAAGAAACTCAACGAAGACCATCACACACGGCTCAACTGTGTGCCTCATCACATGTCACAACCGAACGCAACACAACTGACACCACACGGTGTACTGCTCAGGTCCACGGTCCATCCCCCAACGCCACCGTGCCTAACCAACCAAAACCGTACAGGACCATGGATCTTCAGCATCCCCGTGCCTGACCGACCAAATAATCTCAAAGCATTGCCATTCCTCTTTCGCAAAACCAACCAACAATAAAGAACCAACCCACAACAATAATAATATGTTTATAAGACAACAATTATCACAATATGCTCAAGACAACAATTACGACGACGTACTCAGGACAACAATTACAGCAATAATCATCTTTTAACAATTCACCAATTACCAATATAGTATAGTTGAGTAGTTAACCTACCTTTTAGAAATTCTTCTCAATCAACCAATGAATCAAAAAACTTCTTCAACAAATTCACCACCTAAACAAATAGTTAAATTATGTATAATTATTAACTAACCTTATTAATGAATTTAAGATGTAAACTACCCAAAATAATGCCGCAAAAATCGCCACGAACACGCCCCACACAACCGGTTGACCCGTCGGTGGTCAAATCCATTGGTCAATGGCCGGTCAACAACCAACTCCATGGTCCAATGGGTCTAGGGTATGGTCAAGGTCAAACGTAAATAATTGATGTGAAGCTATTAGATAACTTACCACAATTTAATTAGCAAAAGGTGAAAACTCTCTCTTAAAGTTGTCTCACAAAAGCTCTCCTCACAATTATATGTATTGAGTTTTTGTAAAAGAATAAATATGATGGTAAGGCATAGGGTGGGTATTTATATTAATTGGTAGGTGAAGGTGGAAGGTTCAAGGAAAGTGCCTTTAATATTAAACTAATAAAACTACCTAGTGCATAGATAATACCCAAACCACATACCACATCCCCCATATACACGGTCCAACTCGAGACCATATACGGTCCAACCCGTGGTCACACACGGTCCAACCCAAGTGTAATACTACGGATTTTCTTTGGTGACTACTCGGCCGAGTAGTGCTGTTGTTGTAGTCTGTTTTGGTTCTGCCGTGGAATACTCGACCGAGTATAGTGAATACTCGACCGAGTAGAGGATACTCAGCCGAGTATACACTTTACTCGACCGAGTATCCGGTCTGGCGCAGCGTATTTTGACGGTTTGATTAGGGAATGTTTGGGGTTATTTTTATATCCCGCGTCAGTTTCTAAAACCTTATTTCAAACTTCATCATTCTACGTTTACCCTAATCATTTCCTAATCATTCCCTAGCATCGTGGTGTGTGCAATCTTCGTGGTTCTTGTGTATAATTCCTCATTCTACTGTTGGTAAGTTCTATTTCTATGTTGTTTGTGTTCTTTGGGGTTACTGCATACATATATGGAATTGGGAATATGGGGGATTGTGCAATGTGTAATTGTGTTATGTGATAATTGTATAGAAGAAGACTTCGTAGAGGAGCCTTTCTGATTGTCCGAGTTTCGTGCTACTGTTGATTGCTAAGGTAGGGTTCCCTACTCAGTTTACTGTTCATTGTTAAGACATACTTGTTGTGTTATTTGTTATCTGCTGATCATCAGAGTATGGCATTGTTGTGGTGGTGTTGATGTGGAGAGGTGGTGACAGTTGTGTTACTGTGTGGTTGTGATTGTGGTGGAGTCACTTGCGGGAGTGGCTTCACACCCTAGTTAGCCCTCCGTGGAACCCGCCACGGGAGGGGATGTGCACATTAAGGGACAAGGATTGTTAGTCGCTCGTTGATGAGCTGGACTAGGTGGGATCAGTTGCGGTCACCCACTGGCGGCGAGGATTACCTGTTGCGATGGCTAATCTGGCAGCGCTACATACTCCGGTGTGTAGTCGGTTACTGTGTGAGATCGGGAGCCTGGGGTTGGAGGATGATCAGCTGGTTACCTTGTTGTTTGTCTTATATTGATTGAGTAATACTGACCCCGTTGTTGTTTGTGGAATCGGCAATGATCCATTCAGGGATGGTGCGCAGACTTGACAGGTTTTGCTTGGTGAGCTTGGGGCAGTCATGGGAGAGTTGTCATCACCAGTCGTAGCATCAGTGTCCGAGTCGTAGTTTTGGATTTCTTAGTTGTCAGACATTTGGTTTATTTTATTGTAACAGTTTGGGATTTGGTCGATGTAAACTTTTATACTTTATGGTACCTTAATAAATGTGCTCAGTTCAGACGCTTTTGATATGTACTAACCTCGGGCAACCGAGATGGTAACACACTTTCATGGTAGGGTGGTCCTGGTAAGGCACCTTGGTATGAGGGGGTGTTACAAATTGGTATCAGAGCCGAAGATTCCGGCACCTAAACAAATGAATCTAATGAACTTAGGGAGTCTAAATAAAATGAACCCGGGGAGAGTTTTTTGGAGCTACCGCAAAGACTCGGGAGACGTCCCGGAGTCGCAACTTGGCCCTCATTAACTCGAGCCGGTCACATGGGGAAGTGTGTCGAGAGATGTGTCTTGCATATGCATGTACGTGAGGATTAATGTTGGTAATAATGGATGGTTGAAAATGTATATGTGGAAATTCGTAAGTTGATGATTGAAAAAGTAGTAGAAGGACGGTTGTGCAAAATTTTGAGTTATTTGTTAGCCTGTGAATGAGTAGTATGGTTGTATGTTTATAACGTGCCATTTAAGTTCATGTTGATGTATGTTTGATGAGGGAATAGAAAGCATGATAGGGGAATTTTACTGTATTAACTTGTCTTTAGTATGGCTCGGCCGAGCAGGGCAGGTACTCGACCGAGCAACCAAGCACTCGACCGAGTGTTGTTTGGCAGTGAGTAACAATGGCTACTGTACGTGTTTACTCGACCGAGTAAATGGGTGCACTCGACCGAGTACTGACCACTCGGCCGAGTATTGTTTTTACTCGACTGAGTTTTCTTTCTGGGTTTTTGATGTTAGCTACTGGAGTCGATTACTCGACCGAGTATCTGGGATACTCGACCGAGTAGTCGTTACTCGGCCGAGTGTCATCGTATACTCAGCCGAGTGTCCCTTTGGCGGAAGATAGTTACATTTTGAGCCGTAGGCTTTTGCGCTTACATTTTCTTATTTATTACCAGCTCAAAATGTCGCCCAAAAGGACCCCCGCACAGATCCAAGCTTCTGAGATGACTCTTGATGAGGTTGCTCGCATGATTGAGCAACAAGAGTCTCTCCTTGAAGCTCTCAAAAATGTGGGAAAGGGGAATGAGAAGTCGATGAATGCTACTCAGCTCAGCATCATCATTGCTCGCTTCAACCCTCCCACATATGAAGGGGTGGGTGAACCAAAGCTACTCGAGAAGTGGCACCGTGAGATTGAAGCTCTCATGGAAATGGTTAAGTGCCCCGAGGACATGATCGTTGAACAGGTAGTATACTACCTGAGAGGTGAAGCTGCCGTTTGGTGGCAAAATGTCAAGGAGGATGCTAGAGCTTATTACCAGGCTGAGGGTCTGGGAGCTATTCCTTGGTCCGGGTTGAAGAGCGCTATGAGAGAGCATTTGTCTTTGGAGCATATCCGACACAAGATGAGATTCGAGTTTGATTCCTTCACCATGACTAAGGAGATGACGATCCACCGACTACTATGATCGATTTGGTGCTATCTCGTTATGTTGATGACATGCAGCTAGGACCGAGGGGTTTAGCTCTCCGTTTTGAGAGGGGTTTATCTGCCAAGATCGTGAGTCGTATGCCAGCTGGGGTTGCTACTGACCTCAAGGAAGTGTACCTGAGAGCCCAAGCTGAGAGAATGGTAGATCTCTCAAGAGAGATTGATGAGAGGACTGCTGCTGATAAGAAGAAGGCTGACAGTGGAAGCAACAGTCAGTCGGCCAACAAGAAAGGGAATTTCAACTGATACGTGCCTAATGTATAGTCTTTTTGGCCTATTTCAGCACGTATTTCTATGCATTTCTATGCTATTTTTATAGTATTTTGCCCCGAATTGGCTACTTTGGTGTATTTGGTCCTTTTTGTAGGAATGATCGCGAAAGTAGCGGAACCATGCTCTTTTCTGTCCTTTTGCATGCATTTAGAGGAGACGGGACCATCCCAGAGTGAGATGTTGCATTTAGAAGTGTCGTTGCACGCTTTACGAGGCATTTTGGTGAAGACGTGAGCTGAATTGAAGACCCAGGTGGTCTATCGAGCTGTTTGGTGGTCTATCGAGTGATTCCTAAGCTTCCCAAGACTCGATCGAGCTACTGCTTACTCGATCGAGTGATCCACACATGACCAGTCCTCGATCGAGTCCCCTGAAGGTCGATCGAGGAGTTTCCCCTGAACTGATGGTCGATCGAGTAGTCTAATATACTCGATCGAGAGGCTTTTGACTTCGTGGGCTTAATCAGTCCGTGTTTTAGTATTTCCGCATAAACACTTAGACTTTTCCTATTTAACCGAGGATTACTAGGTTAATTAGGCATCTTTTTTTACTCTTAGACTATCTCTTTTACTATCATTCATATTAGAAAAACCTACTGTTGCTTTTACGTTGCTTTTCACCTTGGGACTTGTCACTCGGACTTCATTGTTCTTTACGCCGGATCGCTTAGATTGTAATCTCTTCCTTCTCTTAATAATAATTAACCTTCTTGTTGCCTTTAATTATTGTTTATGCATTTATTCTTCCTTGCCCTAATTTCTGTCATCGCGTTTTATTATTATTTCGTTATGTCTTCTGTTTGGAATTTTATGTCTTTGTTAGATTAGTTATGAATATGAGTAGCTAAACCTCTTCATGTTGGGATTAGGGGATCTGCGGTAGGATAATGACGACGTAGTGAATGAATTAGGCGAATTGACATAAGAGACTCTGTCACTATAGCAATATAAGCGTAATCACCGACCTAGTTGAGTGCACGCTTCTATGTCACCCATTAACCTGGCTACAATTAACCCTGGATCGAAAGATTGGATTAAATAGGCTGCTATAAACGATAGACTACCCTAATGAGGACGAAAGTTAAGTTAGTGGTACTTTAGGGTGGGAAGTGGACCGAAAGGACCTTCTAATATCCGTCTCGCATTAGTTAAATCCGAGTCATTTTCTTTCTTTGAGTTGTTAAACTACCGTAGTGAACCGAGTTCCCGACATACCTCTCTCTTATTGATAGTTTAATTCATTTCTTGCTTTTTCTTTGCTCTTTCCTTATTTCTCTTCCTTCAACTCCGTAGTTAGAAACCAAAAATTAATCAAACCCAATTGTTACCATAGGATTAGAAATAGATAGCTGTAGTTACATTCCTCCCTGTGGATTCGATACTCGACTGCCTCTACTACATTTTTAGTTGAGACCGTTAGGTTTTATTTTTGACAGTCGCGACGGACGTGTCAAATTTTGGCGCCAGATTCGGGGAGGCAATTGTTCCAATTACTAATTTGTTTTATTTTTAATTCTCCTTTTTTGTTTAAGGAACATCGTTCCTTAGACTGTTCTCATATCTTGTTTGTAGTTTCGTCTTATGCGCAGGTCGCAAGGTGGTCCACTACTACCTTTTGATCCCGAGATTGAGAGATCTCTGCGCGTAAAAAGGAGACTATTTCAAGAGCAACAGGCCGAAGAAGAGCCCAGTTCTCGTGGTAATTTTTACGAGAACGAGCTTTTCGAAGACAACCCGCCGTCTTCTCCAGTTTCCGACTATTCACTTGAGTCTATCACTTTCCCAGAATTTCCCGAAATGGCCGAGGAAGCTACCATTGCTAGTCACTCCGAGCCCACCGCTGACAATCTTTATAAAGGGTTCGAATCGCTGGAGATGCTAGGAAGTTCGAGCCTAAGCCTTCTTACATTAGCATGGTCGAGAAAAATCGGTTCGGGGAGCTGCGAAGGAAGACGCAGCTCAACATATGGAGACTTTCATTGATTCTCGCTGCTCCATACCACCTCCCCCGGCGTGACAGCCGACCAAATCAAAGAAACGATGTTCATTTTCTCACTCCGCGATCTTTGCGCGGGGAGTGGTACGGGGATTTGGACAAAGCTGCTCACGGCATAACAGATTGGAATTCGCTAGCATTGGCGTTTTATAAGAAATATTTCTCTGCTTCGAGAACCATAGCCATCAGAGCTCAGATAACCAGTTTCAAGCAGGGACCCGACGAGAACTTCCACGAGGCATGGCTTCGTTTTAAGAAACTAGTGCGTACCATACCACACCACGGTTTCGAAAAATGGAGTTTGTGCAACCATTTTTACAATGGTTTATATGATGATCAGCGGGCTATATTAGATGCAGCGGCCAACGGTCGATTTTCTGACAACTTGGGGCCGACGAAGGGATGGAAAATAATAGATGATTTAGCCACTCATAGGGCTGAATACGGGAATTCAAGGGGAAACCAAAGGAGAGCTGCTGAGTCCTCTTCAGTGGCTGCGTTAGAGGCCCTTACTGCTAGGTTCGACAAGTACGAACTAGGGGGAGCTCTAAAGCCAGGGATGTACCAGGTTAATGCCATGACAGACGGTCCTTTCGTCTGTACGAGATGTGGGGTAGATGAACATGTCGCTGATTATTGTCCTAGTCCTTATGAGCAATGTGCTGCCTTTCAACACTACAGGCAAAACAACACTCATTACGAGCCAAATATCCACCCCAATTTGAGGTGGAGTAACCAGCACAACGTACTCAACCCCACTTCCACTCCAAATCAGCAGCAGCAACCCTATATTCCTCCACACCAGAAGCAACAAGGCTATCAGAAGCCTCCGTCTTTCAACTCTCCTAACCAAGGTGCCTCGTCATCTAGTGGGGTGAGTGAGATAGGTGAGTTGAAGTCCATGATGCAGTCCATTGCTAAGCAATTACAACAGAAGGACACGGCATTCAAGGCGCTTGAGACTCAAGTTGCTCAATTGGCGGAAAATCAATCTTCAAGGAAGCCCGGTCATTTGCCAACTCAAAATGACAAGAACCCAAATGAGACGGTGCATTTGATAGAGTTGAGAAGCGGTCTCTCTTACGAAGGACCAGAAATGAAGAAATCAGACCCGGGGGAAGCTGTTACTGATGATGAACAGTGTTCTGTTCAGAGAAAAGGACCTACGACACAGGAATTACTCGATCGACTGAAGACTGGTTCTCGATCGAGTGGAATTGGTGAGGAAGCTGGTCGATCGAGTGAGCACAGTGCTCGATCGAATGAAAAGGGAGACGAGGTTGGTCGATCGAGTAGGGATGTTGCTCGATCGACTGAAGTTGCTGAAGAAGGAGCTCGATCGAGTGACCACACTGCTCGATCGAGTGATATGAATGACGGGAAGCTTATTCGAGAGCCTGCTAGTGCTCGTTTAAGCGATGAATTACCAGAAAGACCTCGTTCGAGAGGTAAGAAGCGTCCGAAGGATACTGAACTCGCTCCGGAAGATACTTTGGAAGCGAGGAACAAGGGACTTGAGATTCCAATTACGGTTCCCTTCCCGAGGCGGCTGCAGAATACCAAGATTAATCAACAGTTTAGCAAATTTGTTGAGCTGTTGAAGAGTTTGGAAGTTTCCGTGCCGTTCACTGAGTTGCTGACTAAGGTACCTTCTTACTTGAAATTTATGAAAGAGATTTTAGCACGTAAGAGGACCATTAACGATAATGAGACCGTGGCTTTGACTGAGATGGGGTCACTCTTATCTCAAAATAAGCTACCTCTAAAGCAATCAGACCCGGGTAGTTTTTCGATCCCTTGTCACATAGGAATGAATTTGATTGATAATGCGCTATGCGATTTAGGCGCTAGCGTAAGTGTACTACCTTTGTCTCTAGCTAAGAGACTTGGTGTGACAAAGCTGAGTTGCACCAATATGACTGTCCAGATGGCCGACCGTAGTTTATCACGGCCGCTAGGTGTAGCGGAAGACGTACCTGTTAGGATCGGGAAGTTCTTTATTCCCGTCGATTTTGTCGTCCTAGACATCCCCGAAGATGTGCACACCCCTATCATTTTAGGGAGACCATTTTTGTCCACTGCCCGCGCAGTGATAGATGTCGGGGGGAAGACTTTGACCTTCCAGGTAGGGGATGAGGAGCTGACTTTTCGTCAGTCCCAATTCCGGAGGGCTCCCATGCAAGCTCAGCCTTGCAATGCCCTCTCTTCTGTTGACCCTATTATTGACACTCCAGATGAAAGTTTGGAGAATATTGCTATTATTGCTAACCCTCCGCCTCGGATTGAGAGCAACAAGGAGGAAAATTCGTCTGTTGTCCTTACTGCAGGTACAGATGAAGGCAAGAAAGGAGCAGTCAAAGGACAGGGTGGAACCATTGTCAATCAAGCTGGAGCCAAGAAGGCTAAGGAAGCTGACAGAGCGACGAGGACAAGGACAGTTCGAACCTACATAGATCTGAACTATGTTCCTCCTCCTCTTGCAAACAGTAATTCAAGCTCTTGGAAATCAAAGAGGACAGTCAGTATCGCTGAAGTGACGTCCTCCAGTCAGAAGCCCACGAAGGGGCTACTGAAAGCCAATGGGAATTAAACGGGGAAATGCCCCGTGTAACAAAGTGTAATAGACAAGTTTTGAATTTCTTTTGAATTTCTTTATTTACGTTTTTATTAGGACAATTAGCTTAGACATTTCTTTTTAGCATAGACTAAGACTATAGACTATTTTGCTGCATATTTGGTATTTGGGATATGTTTTATGCAGGTTTGGGGAAATGACACGCATTTCGAGGAGGAAAAGATGGAAATTCAAAGAAATATACACGAGGAAGTCCTCGATCGAGTACTTTTGTACTCGATCGAATGGAAATTGGGTCGATCGAGCTTGCTGGCTACTCGATCGAGGATGACCAAAAAGAAACAAGTCGATCGAGAGGTGTTTCATTCGATCGAGCAAGGGGAACAGCAAAGACCTCGATCGAGTGACTTAAAATCACTCGATCGAGTGAAATGAACAGGGACACGGGAGTTTTCTTTACTTAACTCCTTATTTCCATTTCATTTTCTAATTTTGCCCCTAATTTCTCCTAACACCCCCCTAATTGCGATTTCCTCTTCCCCCAAATCCCCAATTTCTTGCCCAAATTTATCAAATCAAACACCTACATTCTCCTGCTAGCTAATTAATCTTCCATAACCCCTTAATTTTCCCCTCATTTGTGCTCGTTTTTACGGTTTTCAAAGGGGATTAGGGTTTGCGGTTTTGTCGATCAAATTTCCGCCATTGTTGCCTGTTTTTGGAGTTTAATTACTTTTTGTAGGTCAATCATCATCAAGTAAGTATTTATATCACACTCTTTGCTATTTCTCTTGATTTAATTCGCATTTTTGAGGTGATTTTGAATTAGGGCTCGAAAATTCCATGCCTAGTTGATTTTATTCGATTAAATTGTGTTTAATTGCCCTTGATTAGCTTGATGATGATATTTGTCGCAATTCCTCACTGTTCTTGCATGCTAAATTTCGAATTTTGCGCGATTTCCGCGACTAGGGCTCCTGTAAGTCGAATTCATCGACTGTCTGACGGTTTTATGCTGCATGATATGCTTAACTGCAGTTCTTGACTACCCCTTTGCTGTTGTTAACTGCTGTAACCGTCCCCTATCGCCATTACATGCTTTGAATTATTAGAATCTCGCGCTGTGAATGGTTATTCTCGACTACCCGGAGTGATACATGCCCCATTTTAGGTTTTCATGCTGTTTTAGCCCTTTGTAGTCGCTGTTTTATCATATCATCACCATTTGCATGCTGTTTTTCGAAAATTTTTGAGGAATTGTTGGGTTTTGTATGCTGTACGTCGATTGTTTCGACTGATAGGGCCTCATATTTGCTGTCACATGTTGGTTAGCGGGTTGTTTTAACCACGGTTAGCAGCATCGTCTCTTATTCATGCCCTTTGACACTTTGCAGGATGGACGCGAGTTCCCTGTCTTCTACTAGCACGTCCTCCAGCTCTTCTGCGAGCGAGCAAGTGGCCCCTGCTCCTGCCACTAGCTCTACCTTGGTCACCACTGCAGCACCTGTTTTACTTGTCTCACTGCGCAGGACGGTGTACGACGCACCTAGCACGGCCCGGGAGCTCGGTTCGGGCTTCTGAGCCATCACCCTCACTCCCACCAGGCCTTTCTTTTCCGGATGTGGACGGACGCCCCGTTTCAAGAGCTGGTATGCCGCCACCGAGACCACACAGCGGGCTAGCCGGCTAGCCCTCACTTCCAGCCCGTCCGAGGTGTTGTTACGGGAGAGGCGCTCTCACACTGTGCACCGAAGGCGCCCACGGACGTTTCACTTCGAGGCTCACCGGACACGGTTAGTTCTTTACTTCGTTGCCCCCTCTCCTCTACCCGTTTCCTTGCGCGGACTGACCTAGAGACCTTAGGCATTTACGAGGAGGTCTGTAGTTTGTTGAACGGGACGGGTATGTCGGGTTTGATTACCATGCAGGAGGCTACCATTCGTACCCTTACGTACGAGTTCTTTAGCTCCTATTCCTTCGACACCGACTCTTACGCCGCCGACCACTCCCAGCTCCGCATTCACTTTCGACTCCGCAATGAGTCGCACACGTGGTGGTCTTTGGCCAAGTTTGGCCAGGTTTTAGGCCCAGTCGGTGACGGTCTCACCGCCCCACCTCGAGACCTCCTTGACCACTTTGGGCTGCGCTTACTCACACTCCCTTTCACTCACGGAAGGGAGCTCATGTTCACTTACCGCGCCCGCTACTACTTGCGTGTTAGGAGAGACCATTTTTGGGCGCCCGAGCCCAATAACTTGACCAACACCGAGCTAGCGATTCTCGCGGGGTACCTCAACATTGACTACGGTACCCCGTTTGTTCTAAACATTGCCTATCTGGTAGCTCAGCATTGGAACGGGATTGGGACTCGGGTCAAGACCGCTATTGTCTGCGGCGGGCTAGTGACTAGGATCGCCGCGACCTTTACCCCACTGACCCTTCACTCACCGCACTCGCCGAGGTGGATCGGCTTGACCTGGATGCCATGTTTGTCTTGACTGGTTCCCAAAGGCGAAGGGGAGTGCGAGGACGTGGAAGATCCGTGGTTCCACGTCTGTTACCTTGCCGTGTTCTACCCTTCCGCCACTTTCACCGCTCCCACTGCCGCCGAGGGAGCGAGGCCACCTCCACCTACCTACCACCTTACCTTCACCCCTCCCTCTTCTTCCACTAAGAAGAGGAAGCGGGAGGCCGGAGCGTCTTCTAGCTCCCGGGCCCCGACTCGAGCCCAGGGCCGGACCGACACCCACGCCTCGGCCCTACACCTTCACTCACTCCACCCCCACTTGACCCTCCTTCCGGTTCGGTTTTTCCGGCCAATTTTGTCCCCCTCCCGCTTTAGAGGCGCCCGAGGATATGTGCGGGGTACCTTATCGAGATGAGGCGGGATATGGCTTTAGCCGTATTCCCGCTTTACGAGTTCCATATCCGAGCCCGGCGACCGATTCCAGAGGGGTGGCCGCATCCTTCCTTCTACCGATACCCGGCGGACGGGTACCCTCCGTCTTCTTCGACTCGGAGGAGGAGCCGGAGGAGACAATGTAGCACGAGAGGTGCGGCTACGGGCGCGAGCGATCGGCAGCGAGAGCGCGCAGAGAGGAGCAGAGTGATCCTCCGTTCGTACCCGGTCCGGATGATCAGCCTGGCGATGACGACTGAGTCTCCCCTTGTTCGTTGCTGGTTTGGGGAGACTGTTTTGTTGAGTCGGAGTACTACGAGAGACGGCGGTGCCGACGACGAGTAGCTCTTGGTCTACTCACTTCCCGTTTTTCGCTGGTTTGGGGAAGTTCGTGTTTTGTATGTTCTCTTACTCTTTTATTTTCGTCTCCTTTATTTTTATTTTATTGGTTGTATACTCCCATCCCCATTTTTTTTGGTGTATCTTTGGAGGACAACGAGGGCGTTGTCCGTTTTGGTTTGGGGAGGGTATTGCATCCTTTTGAGTCTGCATCTGCATTTGTTTTGCATTCACGTTTAATTCTTCAGTTTGCATTTGTTGTTTATTTTCAAAAATCAAAAATCAAAAAAAATTAGAAATTGTTAAAAATTCAAAAAAAATTCACGTTTATTTTTGCATTTAGGTTGAGTCGGAACGGTAGATTCCCGTGATGAAATTGCACTATAGCTTGTCATATTACTTGAGCCTTGCACTTCCGTTGATGGTTTTTAGCTCTGTCATACGCATAGTCTACGAATTTCTGTTCAAATAATAGCTGACTGTTTAGACTTGACCTGATAAACTGGCAAACTACTTAAAAATTCTGAGTTTTTAGAGCCATAACTGGTGCCATTCATGACCAGTTCATTAGGAATTTTGAGAGTAGTACTCCTTGCATAGCATGTTCGTCTCATTTGCACATTTATGACATTCAATTTCTCGTCAAATGCACATATTCGGGTTTGCGGTTGGTGTCACATGCAGGGAGGGTCTTGCAATTCCCCTTTCTTTACATCTTACACCCATTTAGCTCCACATTGACCAAAACTTGCCCTTTGACCCATTAGCCACATTCCAAACTAAGCCTGCCTAGTCAAGCTAGTTAGTCTGTTCTTTTGTGGTATGTTTTCCATTGCAGTTTGGTCCGTAATTCCCGTTGGAGTTGGTGTTTGTATTAAGGAAGGAGGAAGTGAAAAGAAAAAAAAAAGTATTGAAAGAAAAAAAAGAAAAAACGTGAAGTAAGAAAAAAAAAAAAAGAGGAAAAAGAAAAAAAATGAATGAAAAGATGATGAGATTCACGTGAAACAAAAGAAAAAGAGAGAAATTGTGAAAAAGTTGTCCCCTCTTGTCAGAGTTGAGAAGATGTTTGAAGACGTACAATCGACAAGAGGGTTGGTTGTTTCAGTTAGTTGTCTCAGACGGTGTTTAAAAAAGGGAACTTTGTGACCGTCTAGCTCCTCCACTCTTATTCCATATTTTTTGAGGAGATTGTGCTTCCGATCTAGTGAGTTTTGTGCCAAGTGAAGGGCACTGTGTTAGTCTTTCAGTCAGTTTGAGATCCGGATGGTTTATTATGGTCCTGTTAGGAACTAGCTTGACGCTTTTACCTCCACATTTCCATAACTTGTTTTGCCTTTTCTCACCTGAACCTCACTATTCCCATACTATTTGCAAACCCTCGGCTGTGACGGACATTATTGGTTGGAGTGTGTGCATTAGTACTTGAATTGTCTTTCATTTTTGTTGCATGCATGCTATGTAGGTCGTAATTAGGTGAGTGACTGTCTTTCCTTCTCTCTTTTACATATAACATTTGCCCTTTGCTTCATGAGAGAAGAGTGACCACGTGAGAGTCCGGTTTTGTTGGTCTTGCAAGGTCGATAGGTCACTTTATTTCGAACGACTTATAATTCGTTTGCGTATTGACTGCCTAGCTTTAACTGTTGATTTCTGTTGCATTAAAGTGGTTCAAGTAGACAAGTTAAGCTAGCTCTGAGTTATCATTTCCGTTCCATTAGTTTAGTTTAGTTTTGAGTTTACTCGAGGGCGAGTAAAGGTTTGGTTTGGGGAGATTTGATACGTGCCTAATGTATAGTCTTTTTGGCCTATTTCAGCACGTATTTCTATGCATTTCTATGCTATTTTTATAGTATTTTGCCCCGAATTGGCTACTTTGGTGTATTTGGTCCTTTTTGTAGGAATGATCGCGAAAGTAGCGGAACCATGCTCTTTTCTGTCCTTTTGCATGCATTTAGAGGAGACGGGACCATCCCAGAGTGAGATGTTGCATTTAGAAGTGCCGTTGCACGCTTTACGAGGCATTTTGGTGAAGACGTGAGCTGAATTGAAGACCCAGGTGGTCTATCGAGCTGTTTGGTGGTCTATCGAGTGATTCCTAAGCTTCCCAAGACTCGATCGAGCTACTGCTTACTCGATCGAGTGATCCACACATGACCAGTCCTCGATCGAGTCCCCTGAAGGTCGATCGAGGAGTTTCCCCTGAACTGATGGTCGATCGAGTAGTCTAATCTACTCGATCGAGAGGCTTTTGACTTCGTGGGCTTAATCAGTCCGTGTTTTAGTATTTCCGCATAAACACTTAGACTTTTCCTATTTAACCGAGGATTACTAGGTTAATTAGGCATCTTTTTTTACTCTTAGACTATCTCTTTTACTATCATTCATATTAGAAAAACCTACTGTTGCTTTTACGTTGCTTTTCACCTTGGGACTTGTCACTCGGACTTCATTGTTCTTTACGCCGGATCGCTTAGATTGTAATCTCTTCCTTCTCTTAATAATAATTAACCTTCTTGTTGCCTTTAATTATTGTTTATGCATTTATTCTTCCTTGCCCTAATTTCTGTCATCGCGTTTTATTATTATTTCGTTATGTCTTCTGCTGGAATTTTATGTGCTGTTAGATTAGTTATGAATATGAGTAGCTAAACCTCTTCATGTTGGGATTAGGGGATCTGCGGTAGGATAATGACGACGTAGTGAATGAATTAGGCGAATTGACATAAGAGACTCTGTCACTATAGCAATATAACTGTAATCACCGACCTAGTTGAGTGCACGCTTCTATGTCACCCATTAATCTGGCTACAATTAACCCTAGATCGAAAGATTGGATTAAATAGGCCTGCTATAAACAGTAGACTACCCTAATGAGGACGAAAGTTAAGTTAGTGGTACTTTAGGGTGGGAAGTGGACCGAAAGGACCTTCTAATATCCGTCTCGCATTAGTTCGTCTGAGTCATTTACTGCTGAGTTGTTAAACTACCGTAGTGAACCGAGTTCCCGACATACCTCTCTCTTATTGATAGTTTAATTCATTTCTTGCTTTACTGCTCTTTCCTTATTTCTCTTCCTTCAACTCCGTAGTTAGAAACCAAAAATTAATCAAACCCAATTGTTACCATAGGATTAGAAATAGATAGCTGTAGTTACATTCCTCCCTGTGGATTCGATACTCGACTGCCTCTACTACATTTTTAGTTGAGACCGTTAGGTTTTATTTTTGACAGGTACGCGACAGACGTGTCATCAACCATGGAAAGGCTTTTTCTGGTGGAGCTGGTTTCTCGGGGGGATCTCGTGGCTGGGGAAAGAATGGAGGTCGTAGTGTGAGTGACAACTATAACCTTACATGCTTCAACTGTGGTGGTGTAGGCCACAGGAGACGGGAATGCACTAGTTATAGGCCCGACACTGGCTCAGGAGCTCGGCAAGGGAATTTCTCTCAGGGGCCAACTTAGAGCTTTGCTAGTAACCGACCGGGAGGTTCATGGGGCAACAGAAGTGGACAGGGCTACCAGGGCAGTTATAACCGCAGTGGTGGTGGGTGATATTAACGTTAGAACAACAGCACCACCCAGGATTCAGCAGCCAAGCCAAGTACCTCGAATGCTTCAGTTCAAGGTGGAGGACAGAAAAACAGTGGGAAGCTTTTCATGATGGACAAACAGGAAGCACAGGATGATGCTCATGTAGTTACTGGTACCTTTCTTGTTCATAATGTACCATCCTTTGTTTTGTGTGATTCAGGGGCTACACACTCTTTTGTGTCTAAGAGTCATGCCATGTCTATGGGTTTAGGTAAGTTTGAGGTTGTAAAAGATGATGTGTTCATACATTCAGGGGAGTCTGTGTCGTGTCTCAAGTTGTATAAAGGTGTGTCCATGGTGGTTGGAGGGGTACATTTACCGATAGATCTGTTAGAGTTTCCTATAGATGGGTTTGAGGTGATTGTCGGGATGGATTGGCTAGGTAAGTATGATGCCAGGATAGATTGTCGGCAAAAGAGAGTGTCCTTAAAGGGTCCTAAGGGTGTTAGGGTGTCTTATAGAGGGTTTGTGGTAAAACCTAAGTGTAAGTTCATAGATGTGATGACTTTAAAGTCATGTTTGAGGAAGAAGTGCCCCTTGATTCTCTGTCATGTGAGAGATCACCGAGTAGAGCCGCCGACAGCTTCTGAGATATCTGTGGTGAAAGAGTTCGAAGATGTCTTTCCTGAGGAGATACCGAGTTTGCCTCCCAAGATGGATGTTGATTTCAGCGTGGAGCTTAAACCGGGAACAGGTCTGATATCCAAAGCACCTTACCGTATGGCACCTAAAGAGTTAGCGGAGTTGAAAAAGCAGATTCATGAGTTGCTAAGCAAGGGTTATATCAGGCCTAGTGTGTCACCGTGGGGAGCCCCAGTTCTTTTTTTAAAGAAGAAAGATGGGAGTATGAGACTGTGCATTGATTACCGAGAGCTAAATCGTGTCACAGTGAAGAACAAATATTCTTTACCTAGGATTGATGACCTGTTTGATAAGCTAAGTGGAGCAGGTGTGTTTTCCAATATTGATCTGAGGTCGGGCTATCACCATCTGAGGATAGTAGATGAGGATATTCCTAAGACGGCGTTCCGATCTCGATATGGTCATTATGAGTACGTGGTGATGCCTTTTGGGTTGACCAATGCACCAACAGCTTTCATGGATTTGATGAACCGGATCTTTACACCGTTGTTGGATAGGTTTGTGGTTGTTTTCATCGATGACATCTTAGTCTATTCTAAGACTAAGGGAGAACATGAGGAGCACTTGAGGATAGTCTTACAGACTTTGAGAGAGAATCAACTTTATGCCAAGCTATCTAAGTGCGAGTTCTGGTTGGAGGAGGTGGTTTTTCTGGGTCATGTGATATCCAAGAAGGGAGTATATGTGGATCCTAGTAAGACTGAGGCCGTAACCAAGTGGGAATCACCGAAGAATGTTGCTGAGATTCGGAGTTTCTTAGGCCTTGCTGGCTACTACAGGAGATTTGTGAAAGATTTCTCTACCATAGCACGGCCTATGACATCTTTGATGAGGAAAGAGACCAGATATGTTTGGGATGAGAGTTGTGAGATGGCGTTTCAGACATTAAAGGAACGCTTGACCACAGCTCTTATCCTAGCTTTGCCAGAGGGATGTGAGAACTTTGAGGTTTATACCGATGCTTCAAATAATGGTCTTGGTTGTGTTTTGATGCAGGCAGGGAAAGTCATCGCTTATGCTTCAAGGCAGCTGAAGCCATATGAGGAGAACTACCCTACTCATGATCTGGAGCTGGGTGCAGTTGTTTTCGCTCTTAAGATTTGGAGGCACTACCTTTATGGAGCGACCTTTAAGGTGTTTTCCGATCATAAGAGCTTAAAATATATCTACACTCAGAAGGAGCTTAACATGCGACAGAGACGGTGGATGGAGCTTAACGGAGATTATGATATGGAGATCATCTATCACAAGGGTACGGCTAATGTTGTTGTAGATGCACTGAGTAACAAGAGCGTTCATTCGCTATGTACAGCCATGTCCTTGCTAAAGCTAAGGGATGAGGTGTCTAGGATGGGAATCTTTATGTTAAGGAAGGGGGATTCCATCGGGGATTTGACGATCGAGCCAGAATTGTACGAGAACATCAAGAGTAAGCAGGAGCTTGATCCTAAGATTCAGGAGTGGAAGCCCAGAGTAGAGAGTGGGACGGTTTCCAGGTTTTCTATCCATACAGATGGGAGTGTCTGTTTTGATGGGAGATGGTGTGTTCCTGAGGATGCAGAGTTGAGGAGAGTGATCTTGACGGAGGCTCATTTTACTCCTTATTCAGTTCACCCGGGTAGTGACAAGCTTTACAAAGATCTTAAGAAGACTTTCCAGTGGCCAAACATGAAGAAAGATGTAGCTGAGTTTGTGGCCAGATGTTAGACCTGTCAAAGGGTCAAGGGTGAACAAAGGAGACCACAAGGTAAGATAAAATCTTTGGAAGTACCTGAGTGGAAGTGAGAGTCAATCTCTATGGACTTCATTGTGGGGTTGCCTAGGTCATAGCAAGGTAATAACATGATCTGGGTGATTGTTGATCGGTTAACCAAGTCAGCTCACTTTGTTCCTATGAAAGATACTTGGTCTAAAATGCAGTTGGCGCTGGGTTACATGAGGCATGTGGTTCGGTTACATGGTATACCTAAAGATATCGTTTCTGATCATGATGCGAGGTTCATATCCAAGTTTTGGCAAGAACTGCAGGAGTTGATGGGTACAACCTTGAAGATGAGTACAGCCTTTCATCCAGCAACTGATGGTCAGACAGAACAAACCATAAAGACCTTAAAGGACATGTTGAGGGCATGTGTCATAGAGTTTGGGGGCAGTAAGGAAGACAGGCTTGATTTGATCGAGTTTTCATACAACAACAGTTATCATACGAGCATCGGGATGGCACCTTTTGAGGCTTTTTATGGCCGGAAGTGCCGAAGTCCAGTTCGTTGGGATGATAGTTCTGAGATAGTGGTTTTAGGGCCACAGCTGGTACAGGATATGGTGGAGCAAGTCCAATTAATTCGGCAAAAGATGAGAGTAGCTCAAGATCGTCAGAAGAGCTATGCCGATTTACACCGCAGGGACATTGAGTTTACAGTAGGTGACAAGGTCCTTTTGAAAGTGTCACCAATGAGAGGTGTGATGAGATTTGGGAAGCGGGGTAAGCTAAGTCAAAAGTTTATAGGTCCTTATGAGATTTTGGACCGTATAGGTGAGGTAGCCTATAGATTAGCCTTGCCACCAGCTTTGGATAGAGTTCACAATGTTTTCCATGTTTCTCAGCTTCGGAAGTATGTGAGTGATCCATCGCATATCCTTGAGATGGAGAACATCGAGCTTGATGAATCCTTGTCCTATGCCGAATTCCTAAAGAGATTCTTGATCGCAAGGTGCATAAGACAAGGAATGGTGAGACGGTCTTACTCAAGGTCCTTTGGTCTAATCATAATGTGGAGGAAGCCATATGGGAATCCGAGGAAGCTATGCGAGAACGTTTTCCTAACCTTTTTGATCAGGTATGTTTGGTTACGGGGACGTAACCGTTGTCTTTTTAGGGGGGTAGGAGATGGTCGCGGTTGTGTTTTGTCTTCGTTTGAATCGGGTTAGTGAGTCTTGTGGTGTCTTGTGTGGTTCTTTGGCGTTGATAAATGTTTGTTAGTGTAGTCTTTTTATGTTGTGTAGTGTCTTGTTTAAGGGTGGAGTGTGAACTTCGGGACGAAGTTCTTTTTAAGGGGGGAAGACTGTAATACTACGGATTTTCTTTGGTGACTACTCGACCGAGTACAGCCTACTCGGCCGAGTAGTGCTGTTGTTGTAGTCTTTTTTGGTTCTGTCGACGAATACTCGGCCGAGTATAGTGAATACTCGACCGAGTAGAGGATACTCGGCCGAGTATACACTTTACTCGACCGAGTATCCGGTCTGGCGAAGCGTATTTTGACGGTTTGATTAGGGAATGTTTGGGGTTATTTTTATATCCCGCGTCAGTTTCTAAAACCTTATTTCAAACTTCATCATTCTACGTTTACCCTAATCACTCCCTAATCACTTCCTAATCATTCCCTAGCATAGTGGTGTGTGCAATCTTCGTGGTTCTTGTGTATAATTCCTCATTCTACTGTTGGTAAGTTCTATTTCTATGTTGTTTGTGTTCTTTGGGGTTACTGTATACATATATGGAACTGGGAATATGGGGGATTGTGCAATGTGTAATTGTGTTATGTGATCATTGTATAGGAGAAGAATTTGTAGAGGAGCCTTTCTGATTGTCCGAGTTTCGTGAGAGCACGTTTATTGCTAAGGTAGGGTTCTCCCTACTCAGTTTACTGTTCATTGTTAAGACATACTTGTTGTGTTATTTGTTATCTGCTGATCATCGGAGTATGGGCGTTGTTGTGGCGGTGTTGATGTAGAAAGGTGGTGACAGTTGTGTTACTGTGTGGTTGTGATTGTGGTGGAGTCACTTGCAGGAGTGGCTTCACACCCTAGTTCGCCCTCCGTGGAACCCGCCACGGGAGGGGATGTGCACATTAAGGGACAGGGATTGTTAGTCGCTCGTTGATGAGCTGGACTAGGTGGGATCGGCTGCGATCACCCACGGCGGCGAAGATTACCTGTTGCGATGGGTAATCTGGCAGGGCTACACACTCCGGTGTGTAGTCGGTTACTATGTGAGATCGGGAGACTGGGGTTGGAGGATGATCAGCTGGTTACCTTGTTGTTTGTGTTATGTTGATTGAGTAATACTGACCCCGTTGTTGTTTGTGGAATCTGCGGTGATCCATTCGGGGATGGTGAGCAGACTTGACAGGTTTTGCTTGGTGAGCTTGGGGCAGTCATGGGAGAGTTGTCATCACCAGTCGTAGCGTCACTGTCCGAGTCGTAGTTTTGGATTTCTTAGTTGTCAGACATTTGGTTTATTTTATTTTTAACAGTTTGGGATTTGGTCGATGTAAACTTTTATACTTTATGGTACCTTAATAAATGTGCTCAGTTCAGACGCTTTTGATATGTACTAACCTCGGGCAACCGAGATGGTAACACACTTTCATGGTAGGGTGGTCCTGGTAAGGCACCTTGGTATGAGGGGGTGTTACACCAAGTCCGTCTAATTTGTTTATTTTGTTTTTATTTTCGTTTTACGACGATAACTTATTATTTATTCACATCTTATAAATATAAATTATTAATTATTATTAACTAAATATGCGGAGTATTACAGAAGGTGTGTGGTAAGAGCATCCTTGTCCAAACTTCCGATTGGACCCCTTTTGAGTGCCTTTGCAATCGTTTCTTTTGTGGCCAAGGCCACCACAATTGTAACATCTCAAGCCACCGCCTTCACTTACGGCTCTCCCTCCATAGACGTGCGGCTTCCCATAACCGCTCACTTGTGATCCCCCCGATTAAGATTTTCCTTAATTATATATGAACTTGTTTTGTTGATGCCCGCTGCCTTTACTCTCGGTTTTTCTCTTTTATCCGGTCCTCCCCTTAGCATCCTTGGTCATGTTGATGAGCCTTTCCGCATTTTCGGCTCTAGCATACACCTCCTTTACGCTAGTCAACTCTCCCGGTGGAAGCTTCTCTAGGATTTTCACGGTTTGACCTCCTTCAAACTTGAGAGCCAAGTGGGATTGGCTAAGGTGAAGGTCTTCCACATAGGTAGCAAGCTCATTGAAGCGGATGTAGTAGTCTTGCACCGGCATTGTGTCGGTCATCACAAATCGGTCAAACTCTGCCTGGATCTTACACCTAACTATTAGGTTCATATACCTCTTATTAGACTCTTCTAATAATGAACTAATTTACTTCTTAATATGTGTTCTTTAGATCTAGTGCATGCATAGCAAAATAAGAGATTAATAAGGAAAAACAATGTCCCAAACATTGTTATATGACTCGAAAATATGGGCACAAATAAGGTCACCTTCCTTATTTGTTCTTGAGCTTAAATGTAATGGATGATCCTCCAAAATCCTAATGTAGAGATCCTCCTCTTGATTGCACCCAAGACTAATCCCTTAAACTATTATATTAATTAACTAGATTAATATAGTAGTACCATTAAAAATGATTCCAATATTATGTTGATTACTACACTAGTAATCCAATATTTGTTATAATATTAGATGAACAAATTCTTATTTTCTAAAACTTGTTTTTAGAGAGAAGTGGGAGAGTAGTGTGAAAATGCATGTAATATAATTGAATGAATAGAAAAATGAGAACATATTCTCATATAGAGGAGGAAGGGGCCGGTTGGCATATGTCCAAAAGGGCACTTGCTTTTCTTTTTTGCACTTATCAAAATGTAGACTTGTAAGGCTATATGTAGGTTAGGCATCATTAACATATTTTATCTCATAAAATAATTCACCCACTAACACACATCATCCTCATTATTTCGGTCAATATACATAAAATGGACTACCATTTTATTTTGTCAATTTGTCACTTGTCACACAATATGTCACATGTAGTATGTTACATGTTATTAATTAATTTAATGCATATTTATCAAATACATATCATTTTATAAATTAATTAAATTACATACAACAAATTGACTAGTGATACTTGATCACATAAATAAAATGGGTCATATAATTATAATTCACAACATCTTCTAATTATAATTAACCATTCATTCTTATCTCTACTGTTTCACAAACAATAATCAATTTTAGTAATAAAGTATTTCAATTACTAAAATAAATCTTATTTAATCCCATTACAATAAGATATAAATATTCTATCTCACAAATGACCTGTTCAATTTTATGGAATTGATTAACTTGTATCGTCATACAATAAATCAATTTGTCTATTAAGGGAATTGTCCTTTAGGTGTGACCTTAAGGGATCAACTGATCACCAGCGTCAAACGACAGTAATGTCTAACTCTAGTTAGCTGATCATTACTAATAAATGTTGATCAGTTGACTATATAAATGAATCACCCCTTACGTATTCTTAATATGAGATTTAAACATGTGATCGCACTATTGTTGAGGACACATACTCCAAAAATCTCCCACTTGTCCGAGACAAGTGTGCATCACCAATTCTCTTGTCCTATTACAATCTTCCACTCAATGCAAGGTGTCTCACAGGTCATACTTGCAATTGATCATATCTTGAGTGGTTTCCTCGATCTGGAGTGTAACTGTCTGACCGGAATTATCTATCATAGATACTTTCCGAGCGTGGCCACGCATTTCCAGTTCACTACTCCTCGAGTTGCCTTGAGATTTAAAATAACCCTGACAAAGGGGTGGACAATTCCTATCGCACTATTCCCTTTGTTTAGCCATAGTTCATCATAACCCAAAATATACCCATTTGACCTCAGTTACGACAGTCGTAGAGCATAAATCAAGGCCAATCAGAAATTTGTGCCAACTTGGGCGAATAGTCTTTAGTCAAAAGAATTGACTCATAAGAATACTATAGGAGCTCTTGCCACGACCAGGCTTTATGAATTACCAGAACTCTATAAGCGGTCACTGCCCGACAGAGTGTCCCATACAATCTGCCTATATGATCGACTAGTCATCCCATATGACTCTATGGCACTTGAACTTGCCATCAATCGCATCACACTCTAGTTATTTCGAGATGTCACCTCCTTTAAGCAACTAGGGGCGAATACTATGTCAATCCAGTTCACTTTAATGGGGTTCAATTTATTTCTACAACCCATTTGGATTTAACAAAGTAATAGATGAGTTTAATAAAACTCAAATGATAAATGTGATTATCATATATGAATAGTCAATACACTATTACTACTTCATATCTCATAATCTATAGTGTATCTTTTACACTAGCTCTAATGCAATAAAGGCTTGGCAAGTGGATATACCATATATCCAAACATTCCAACTTTATGAATAGCTATTTTTTTCCATTCAATGTTATTTCTAATAACTTGAATTTATCTCTAAGTATATGTCTAGTCTTCTTACTATACTTGGGCTCTTTAACTTGAAAGATGCTCCCACTATTATCACATAACTTGTGATAAAGTCATTGGTAGAGGAATCTACTCTCATTCCCTATGTTGACCATTTTATCACAATTTACTTAGATTCTATTTGTATAATTTGCAATGGTCGAAACTAAAATATTTTTCTAGTCTCATACTCCTAAGTCAGTAATAACACCCTAGGATTTCAATGTAACACCCCCATTTATTCGGGAGCCTTTAGCTAGACATTCCCAAATAAATAGGACTGTTACCAATCTCGGTTTCCCGAGGTAGGAGATAACAATGTCCAACTCACTAAAGTACTTTAAATTTAAACTTTAATGATTACATAAGTTTTACCATTTCAATCAACTAAAACTTAATATAAAAATAAATACAACTCGCAACGGAAAATAAATAAGTGATATAAGTATATATGTGATCTAGACTTCTAGGTAGGTTGTCTAAGTCCTCACGCATTCCCATAAGCTCCCAAGTCAGCTAATCTTTAGTACCTGTCAAATCTGCTCCCCATTATGGTTCACCGCAGGTGTTCACGAATACACAGGCAACCGCGAGGTTGAGTAGGAATAAATACTAACAACAAAAACATACGATAACAATCCAATTTCTCTTTTTTCATTGCACAACTCCCTGACAACGTGCTCCTTTTTTTTTTTTACTTAATCGTTACACTAATCATCCCGCCAATCCCTGGCCGGAGCAGCCTCAACCCGAAGGTGAGTAAACACACACTACATTACCAAAAGGTAATGTCTGCCTCAACATATAGTTGAGTAATATCCACCAGATGTCCTGCATACCAATCTGGGGCCTGCCTCGAGTAAATACGATAAAATATCGTCTGCAAGAATAAATCTGAAATACATCACCCGAAGGCTCTTACACGATGTCTGCCAATATAACCTAAATAATAATCTACATCACCACGAAGGAATGTCTACCAGTACTAAACTGAATAACTGATGCAATAACAGTAACTCCATCATAACTAATCCAACCAACATTTACAATATAATTCTCCCCTCCAACAATTTCAGTGATATCAACCAACACCATTCTCATATGATCAATTTATTTTAATATAAATCATCCAACAAACATTATCGAGTACAAGTTGAGTAGGGTTTATCCCTACCTGGCAAGCAAGCACTCCAATTACGCAATCCAATAATTAAAGCTCACAAATCCGATTATAAACTCTTCACAATTTCCGTCACCTATATAATAATAACAATTACAACAATTATAATTACTAACTTTACTTATTTATTCATTTATTTATTCCTTTTATTTAATTATTCAAATTAATTATTTATTATAATTATTAAAGGTTTACGATAACTAAAACCCCGATTCAATTACGAACCCGACTCACCCTAACTAATTAAACAATTAAAACCCGTCACAAAACAAACACACACCACCCTATACACGGTTTATAAACCGTGACCAACACCCCTCATAAAACCCACCAAACCCGACACCACAAGCCACCACAGCCACCACCCGACCTGCCTACCTCCTCCCTACACCACGGACCATCCAACCATCCCCCAACCACCAACTTAACCATCACCAGCCACCCTCAAAAACACGCCCTAATCCACCCGACACCAACAACACTCACCTGACACCCCCATAAAACCCGCCCATAACAACCACCTAACACCACCTTCACCGCCACCTACAACCACTAATCAACTCACCAATCCACCCTCGACAAAAGTCACCCAAAAACACCCCAACCCAGACCTCCTACAACCACTAAAAACACTCTCAAAAACCGCCTGCCCAAACACGTCCTCCTCCCTGTTTTCGCCACCACTGCCGCAAACCGCCACCTGCCACCATACCACCACCACCAAAAGGACCAACCACCTTCCCCCGTCACAAACCCTCCATACCCAGGTCAAGACAAAGTCGATTAAGGGTTCAATTACCCATTCCAATCCCTCATAACCAAACCCGCATAACCCCCTGACCAGCCACCTTTAGCCGCCCTAAACACCACCCTACCACGTTCAATGACGGTCAACAATGGTCAGGTCAGAAACTTTGCAGTCCAATGTCACTATAGGTCCAATTCCCGAGTCCTATGGTGGTCTATAGAAGTCATATTATCGATCAAAAGATGCTTGCATGAAAAGAATATAAATCGATTTAAGATGAATAATTACCTCGAGTTGATTAATTGATTTATGTTAATTCCTTCTTCTTCCGTGTCCTAGAGCTCCTTCTTTTAATTTGTGAATTATTTCTCAGATTTAAGGTGGTATTTATAGTGTAAGATTTAGAGAATACGAGGCCAATTAGGAAACTATGTATAGGAATTGTCATTATAATTATATTATTATTATTATCACATATTATTAATCTTACCATAACTATGATTTCCTCATATAATATTTACTAATTTATTATTGTCATAACTTTATTATTATTATAATTATAATTACCTTTATATATTATTATTTCCTTATTATATTATTATAAATTTCCCGATACAAATCCCGATTATACTCATACCAATTTAATAAGTTTCGGCCCATATAATAATAACACACGGCCCAAAGCACAAATATTAGCCAAACCCAATTCCCGACTTGAATTATTAATTTATTAGTTAATTAACGTCTTACTTGTATTTATTATTAGAAATGTCATTTAATCACTCATTAAATTACATAAATTATTATTAAAATACGGAGTATTACATTCAACAAATCATTTTCGGTTTGGAAACTAAAGTTTGTGCAACCCTTTAACACAAAACTTAGTATATCATCCAAACAGATAAACGAATCCCTAATTCTTCTCAAGAATCTCAAGGGTGTTGTTCTTTAAGGCTTTCGTAAGCCATCATTCGAATAAACTTGTTATTGACTTATCATGCTCTAAGCATATGTTATATCATGGCATGTGCGTCTGTTAGCATACATGATCGTTCCAATGGCGGAAACATTAGAAATCGACTTCATGTAATCAACAACTTAATAGGTTGAGTGAACGACTATGACTCCATTATAGCAATTCCACTTTCATCAATATGAATAACCTACTCAACCTTGTTGATGTTAAACAGAGATGAAACATCTTATCATCATAAGCCTCTCAACTGTATGCCAATATTCTCTCACATAGATTCGGTAATCTAAAATATATCGCACCTTTTCCTAGTCTCCCAATCACTCTTGACAGAAGAGAGCATTGGTACATTATTCTCAATAAGTAATATGTCTTCAACATATAAGACATGGGAAAAATAATTCTAGCTCCCACTTAACTTCATGTATAATCATGATTCTTCAATCATGTAAATGAAACCATTCTCAATTATCATATGAACGAAAAGTATAATCCTTTAGTGCTTGCTTAAGACCATTCTAGGATCACTTAAGAAAGCTACGCATAATATGTTATGATTCTTAGATCTTCATCTAAGGTTTTGTGTTCCAAACACATCCTTCTCTAAATTCCCATTTCAGAAAAGCGAATTTTTAATATCATTTGCCATTCTTCATCAAAATGAAATGTGGCAATTCCTAACATGATTTATCTTGATTAACATCTTCATGTCAATCTATGCACTTAGGTACTCTAAAGCTCTATTTACTTTTAAAGAGACCCTCGTCTTAAAGTAAATCTACTCTTGAGTAACAATCTTTAGATTGTAATGATGTGGCTCGTATGCAACAAGGTCGATTTGGGACAAGGTCATAATACCATTACTTTTGAAAAGCAACATTTTAACCATAAAACATGTGTGCTATACTCCCACTCTATCTTTATTGATTATAGTTCCATTACTTTCACAAAGTAACACAATAACTATAAGACATGTTTGTTACAATCTACTCCCACTCTATCTCTTAGAAATACACCTATCTTCTTAATAGATAGCTTTGTGAGTAACAAACATATATGGTGAAGTAATTGATATTTGTCTAGACCGACGTGTTAGCACATAAAAAGACCAGCTCCATCATGGCAGTTTGATTCATGTCATATGCGAGTCTGATCCATGTAATTTGTTAAATAGACTCTCTATTTTAGGTATTTCCAGGTTGACCATCCATTTAGAATTATGAGTCTGTTTTGGATTGCAAATTCCCAAAATTGAGTTCGATAACTCAAACCAACTCATATTAGTTTGATCTTATGGGTAGTGACACTAGGTCATAATCCATATTTAATAAATCAAATTCATTACTTAGATCTTTGCCACTATGATCGGATCGTAATGCTTTAGTACTTTGTTCAATTGGTTCTCTACATCATTTAGAAATTCCTTAAATTTCTCAAATGCTTCACTTTATATTTGATTAAGTAAATATACCCATATCTACTTAAATCATCGGTAAAAGTGACGAAGTAGTCATAAATTCCCCTTGTGGTGATGCTCATTGGAACACATACATCAGCATGTATTAGTCCCAACAAATCACTAGCTTGTGTCCCTTTACCACTAAAGAAATTACAAATCATTTCGCAAAGGAGATAAGATTCGCATTTTCCAAATGATTGAAAATCAAATGGTCCAATAAAACTAGTCGACACTATCCCTTTAATGCGTTTCTTATTTATGTGACCTAATCGAAAAACCCAAATGTACAACCAAGTCATATTCAACAAAATACAACAATTGTTTTTGATGGCGAAAGAAAAGAAAAATCCTTCTATGTCTAACATAGAAATGGTAATTATGTTTTTGGACAAAGTGGGTACATAATAACAACTATGTAGGTTACAACTCAAAGCTATTAGCTAAAACAAGCACATAAGTCCCTCTCGAAGTGGCGGCCACACTAGCTCCATTTCCTAGTCGGAGATCTATATCACTCTTGTTTAGCTTTTCCACATTTTCAAGCCCCTGTATACAATTAAAAAGGTGAAAACCACAACCAGTATCCAATACCCACGTTGAGGTGGATGTATAATTTATAGCAATAACAACGATTTCGGAAGAAATAGTACCAAGTAGAGTGACAAGTCTAGCTCTGATATCTCCCAAATACTTTGGGCAATTTCGTTTCCAATGGCCCATGACATTAAAATAATGACATTCTTCGTAAGATTGGGCACCCTTCTTTGTTTTGGTTGTGGTAGTCTCACTATCCATTTCCAATTCATTATCAGGTTTAGGTTTCTCACCCATCTTTGCCTTCCGTTTAATTATACCATTACTCCTTTCAGTTACAAGAACATTCATGCTAGAACTCCAACTGAATTTAATATTTCTCCTTGTTTTTACAAGCAAGGATGCCTTGGGTTTAGTGAGATTTTCTTCACAAGATTTTTTTACCAAAGTGATGGGCATTAATATTGGAGTGGGAGGTATGGAAGTGGTAAAATAGCAAAGATTTCCATCCTAACCAATGCCAATGCGTAATTCTCTAATCGTATCATTGTCATACTCGGAGCACTTTTCATCGAATGATTGGAGCCATAAATTACTGGTGATTGGTGTAAGAGTATTAGATTAATCCATTGCGAATAAATAACTACAAAAAGGGAAATGAAGGAAATAATTGATATCTATCATTTTAATAATACTTGTAAACATTTTAAACAAGTTTTAAGCATTTATATAGTGACCTCTACCCAACTATTATAAATGATTCCGAGATCCAAATTCATATTAACTCGGGCACGGTGAGCCGATTCATCCCTTATCAATATAATTCGGTGGATTAACTCTTTAATCGATTCTACTTCTAGAACTCTCGGTCAATAAAATTACTTTAATATTTATCTTTAGCCCGGAACACATGCGACTATGGTCACGAATACTTCCGTTGAGCTCAATGCAAATTTCGATGTAATAATATTTTTTTACCCACTTACCCAACGTAACAAGTTTAGCACCCCGGTGAGTCGAGCCTACTTCCTTATGAAATTGGGACTCATGGTTTCTACTATTTGGTAAGGCTAATTCTCAATTATTATTTAGTGACGTCAATTTATTATCTATCACGTTTTAAGTGAACTAAAGCGGTGAACTATGATAATTATAATTGACACGTCCGGTGATTCAATATGAAATGTATGTGTTGTTATGGCGATTTGGCAATGCATGCAACATATTAAAATAAATGCAAAGCAATAATAATAAACTTCTAGTATGGCCTTAATAAAATAGAATATCAAATAATATATTACATATTCGGAAACCAACTCCTTTGGTCCCTTGAATCTTCAAGTGGCACGCCTCCCAAGAACACCGTCTTCGTCGTGTGGACAACGCCCGCGGGAACTGCGTCCGCGGGATCCACACTAGGCATAATCGACTCGAGGTTCCTTCGAATCGAATTAAGACAAATTAGAGTCGCCACCAAGTTTTATGGGAACTTGGAACCGTTCAAGTCAACTTTACACCTTTCATTGAAAAGCATAAAGCCAAACGACTACGAGTGATTAAAGATAAAGACTTGTACCCTATATCACTCGATTTGAATGACTCTCGTAATCCAATGGTATTTAGACGGATCCACAAACCATAGATCTTGAGTAAGGGGTGAGGGTACGTGTTAGGAAGCCCATAAGGACACCTAACTCCGCCCGTCAATAACGGCCTCTACTAAGTCAAGTATTGGATTTCAAACAAGGTCGTAGCTACTACGATATATGATATGCAAACATCGTTTTAAAACCCTATCATGTGACAACAATTTCTATGTCGTTTTAGATGCAACTAAACTAACTTTGTCAAAGTTGTAATTTAGCATATGGGTTGATTGGTCTAACAACATCCAAAACAAAGCAAACAAGGCTTAAGGGGAATGGGGGAGCCGTTGGGATCTATCCTATTACAACCCAGGCATTTCATGCCGACACAACAAGAAATTAAAGATACAACTCGATCTAAAATACAACGCTATACACAAAACCATACACGACATACTACACGGCCAATTCGGCCTAGGAAAACGTGCACAAGGGTGGTGGCCCACGGCTTACATGACTCACGGCCTTAGGTCACTCCTCGTAATGCGTGCTTTCACTTAATCTTATCGAATTAGACATAGGGTCACACACCAAAGCTTGCATTAGCATAAATCGGGCCATGTTGCTTTGAACAACATGCGATTTACTACGCTCTTACATGAATTGGAGCACAACTATCTAACAAAATAAGACTAAGGTTTTTATAAATAGACTGACTCGACCCAAAAGAAAACTAATTACAAGTGAATTACAAGAGGCGACTCGATAAGCAAAAAGGTAATTACAAAATACAAAACAACGATAAATAAACGATATAAAGATAAAGCAAGAATGACAAAAAGGCACGGCCAAGCACACGGCCAAGCCACGCCCACCCTAGTTCCTAGGTTAGGTTCATTAGGTTAGATAGATTTGCAAAGCGATATAGGATACACATTAGAAATTGATGATAAAAGAGGTCAGAAGGCTTCGCCTAAAACCGAGTGTTCTATACGGCCTAAAGGGTCAAATTAGGTCAAGTTCGCTAATTAAATTAAACTTATCGAGTGTTAATAAGAAGGTGCTAATCACGCACTCTTATACTGGCGAGAAATCATGTGAAAAGAGAGATGCATCCAATTAGATTAGAGAATTGTTAATCGATTTTTATGGCTATGTCGATGCCACCTAACGTGTCTAATTAGGTTATTAAATTGATCTAATGTCGTCTAAATGAGTCATATGTTAACAATCAAAGGTCAAACTAACATGCAAAGGGTCCTCGGGTAGGTCGAATTGAACGAAACAAGCAAGGGGTCAAAAGCGAGGAACGAAGTTAGGATTCGTTTTATTAATGCCCTACCTTGAACACGAGGATATGTAAATGAGACGGGGGATACGACCGACCGATGTGGCGGATTTCTTTCTCATCTCAAGTCAACGCGGGTGTTTGTGGTGGTACTTTAACTCATACTCGGACTAAACTAGTTTCATAGTTAACGATGTCAAACGATAAACAAAACGATAAACAACGTAAAACTAACAATAAAAAACAAACATAAAAAGAACGAAATAAAAAGGAGAAGAGGAAGATTTAATGCACCCTCAACCTACATGTATCGTTGACACCGTCTTGGGTCGTAATCGATCGTAGATTTTATCTCGAGAGGCCGTCGTCGACGAAGGAACAAAGCAACAACACGTTTTTTTGCAAATCTGGACAGCAACTTTCAAACTGCAATTTCTCACTCGTTTCACGGTGAAAATTAGATTTAAAAGATGTTTTGAAAACTAGAAAGAGAGTAGAACAAATATCTTAAAACAAACCACGCTCTTTCTGAGCTATTGGGCACGAAAAACGAGCACAAACAGAACTTGAGAGACAGGAAAAGCCGCGAAAATAGAGTGTATGACACTCTGTTTTTCGAGGGGATTCGTGTACTCTTAAGGTCAATTTGGCTCGTGAATCTTTGTCTAAGATGTAGATGGATGTTATGTGGTTAATTAGGAACAAGAAACTCGAATTTTAATGGAGATTTTAAGGGAGAACGAATTGTATTTCGAGAGAGACACAAACTGTTTCAGTTTGGATGTCTCGGTTTTGTCGAGGGTTTTGAGAGGCAATTAGGGTTTGTTTCTGGATTTTAATGCTTGTGAGTGACGGTAGTATGTATGGAGAACTTAGAGGAATGAAAGTATGGCAGAGGGGAGGTATTTATAGGGAGTTAAAGTAGGGTAAAAGGGAGCAACAAGCAGTCGGGCTCGGTTTGCATAGCTGCTGTCCATCAGCTATTTCGTGGGGTTTTTAGGGTCTCTATGGGAGGTTTGCTTGGTGTTTAAGCTAAGATAATATGGGTAGGATACTAGGGTATGGTTTAGGGTTAATGGGCACGGGTTTAAGTGGTGTTTGGAGCGGGTTTTGGACTCGGGTTTGAGCACGCAAAACAGGGGGGCTGCTTGTGTTATTTGCGGGCTGCTTATTGGGTGTTTGGGACGGGTTTGTGGAAAGGTTTCATGGTGGGTTTAGTGACGGGTTGTTGTGGGTAATGTGGAGCAGGAATTGGGTTGGTTGTGGCGGGTTTGGGCCAAGCTTTGAAGCACACAAAACGGGTTGGAAGAGGGGAAGGGCTAACACGGGTAAGGGGAAAGAGTTGGGCTGTATGTTTGGGACGAGATTTGGAACGTGGGTATGGGGGTTCGAACTGGGGTTGGATAAGGGAAAGCCTAGGTCGGTTAGTGAACTCGAGATTCGTGCCAAATCGTAAAGAAAACGGGCTCAAAAACCGAGCTACGATGGAGCTCCAAAACGTGTGATCAAAACGAATTTTCAACTTTCAAAATCGATCTTTCAAATCAATTAACACGTTAAAATAAATGATTTTTCAAATCAAAAATATATTTTATTTTCAATAAAATAAATTTAAGAAAATAAATTCAAATTAAAACAATAGAATGAATTCACTTTTTTTAAAAAAACATTCAATTTAAATATCATTTAAATTAATAAAATACTTCGTCGACAATGCTCATTCTACATCGTAAAACGAGCCCAAATAATGACAATGACAACTAAAGAATACATGTGTCCTATCATCATCGGGTGTTTGTCGGGTTCTCTATAAATTCCAATATCGACGGATACGGGTATCTACTGAGAGCCCCACTTTGACCGAGGCTTGGACAAGGCGAAAGTCAAAGTATACCCAAGGTCCCTTTCGACCGAGGATTCATGGTCGTTTATAGTCCATTAGACTTGCGTATATAAGCTCGCTTGACCATAAGAAGAGATCATACCCGAAACTTCGTCGGGGATTAACTCATGCTTCGTTCGTCAAATTGTCATCATTGGTCGTCGACCCATAAATTGCATATATGGTGGATTGAGCCTTATCCTTAGGCGCCTACGTATCCGTTTCTGACGGAATCAAACCGCGTCGTAGTTCGGCAACTGCTGACACATGCCCAAAGTTTTTCATCTGCTGGCATTTGTCCAAAATTCATCATCTGTTGACATTTGCCCAAAGCTTATCATCTGCTGGCAGGTGCCCAAATGGGACGGGACTTTCCAAGTAGGTTGCCGCCACTTTCATCATTTGCTTTCAGCTACGGAATTCTTCCATTTCATACTCTTGTATTGAATTGAATTCTGAGTGGATGTCATCCTTTTCATCT
Source organism: Silene latifolia (assembly GCF_048544455.1). NCBI lineage: Eukaryota > Viridiplantae > Streptophyta > Magnoliopsida > Caryophyllales > Caryophyllaceae > Silene > Silene latifolia. Next base: position 88,001,540 of record NC_133538.1, on the reverse strand, counting down.
TGATAATGGTCCCTGAAGCCAACGGCTTCAGAGCCCCCAGTTTGCAATGGCTCTAAAGTCGAAGACTTTAGAGCCCCCAGTTGAAGCATATCCTGCTACATTTGAAACATAGAAAATATACGAGCAATAATCATCACTTAAGCCCATCTGGATCATCAATCTTGAAATTGGATCATTTGAAAGGTTGGGTCATCGACCCGAAAATTGAATTTGAAAATTTTGGAAAAAACTGGGCCATCGACCCGAAGTTTGAATTTAACATCACTTGGAATGTTGGGCCATCGACCCTTCAAAGATTGAATTTGAAATTTTGAAACCCCGAAAAGATTCCACTACTTGGATCATCTATCCATAATTCGCAAAAAGTATTTGGAATTTTGAAATTTTGAATTTTTTTGAAATCGAACCTTGATGGGTGAGCATGAAATATGACTCAGGCACTCTGTATGACTTGTAAACAACGTGGGCGTAGCCCGCTACCGTAAAACATTAAAAGAAAATAAAACCGTAAGTGTGCACGGGTTTTAATTCAAATATTGACTTGATGGGGATAGAAAAGTAAATTGGCCATTCTGGCGCACCCAAAATGCGATGAGTGAGCGAAAACCTTTCGTATCGTGCTAAAGACTGGCGCGAATTGGGGTGGGCCTAAGAGGCGCGCGACCCAGGGCCCACACGGCTAAAAAAACGGTACCCTAGGGGTGTCACCCTAGGTGTTTCCTTTCTCTTATACTTTCTATATATAAGGGAGAGTTGCATTGCAAAAACCAAAATTTATTCTGCTTTCCTAAACTGGTGCAAACAAAATAAATTATTATGAATAATCTAGTGAGTGCTATGCGAGCATGGGAGACAGACTTCACTGTCGCAGAGAGACAAGAATTAAAGACCGCTCAACTGGCGCAATTACTTCCTTTACGCCAGATCCGCCTTCAACCTGCTTTGTTGGAACACTGCCTTAGCTATTGGGACCCTCGTAACCATGTCTTTGCTTTTACTGAGGGGGAGATCTGCCCTTTGCCGGAAGAGTTTTCTGCCCTGGGAGGGTGGGATGCTGAGGCCGTACCGGCTATACCGAAATTTCTTTCGGGATGGCGTGGAATATATCTAGACTGTCTTGGCCTCTCCAGGGCGGAGTCTGAGGATATAGTCACTTGTGACGAAGTCAACCTTCTTGCTATTCATCGGAAATTTTGCATCTTGCGAAACAGCACTTCGCTGCCAGCGTACTGCCGCAGAGCATTTGGATTGATCATGTTACATCTTAATGTCTTCGAAGGTAGGATGAACAAGACAACTTGCGTAGGACAAGCGAAGCTTGTGTCTATTGTGTCTCAGATGGAGACGGGACATAATCCTTCCTGGATTATTTTTGCTGAAACTATTAGGGGTTTAGATGCTAAGAAAACGAACCCTGATGTTGAATGGTCGGGATGCTCCTGTCATTGGGGTAACAAAATCTATCCTCTTGATTTCGCTTTCCTTTGTTTTCTTATTTTTACCACGAATTCTCGTGTTATCGCCACGACTTACTATATTTTGCCACGATTTCTGCCACAATTCTGTGTATCTGCCCCGATTTTGCTGTATTCTGCCACGATTTTGCTGTATTCTGCCATGATTTTGCTGTATTGTCTCTTTTTCGTTTTTTTTCTTTTTTTTTTCTCTTTTTTCCTTTTTTTCTTTTTTTTCGTTCCTTTTTCTTCTTTTTTTTTTCCTTTTTTTCCTTTTTCCTTTTTCCTTTTTTTTCTTTTTTCTTTTTTTCTTTTTTCACGATTCCTTTTCCATGTCGCAGGTGTGGCTTTGTGAGAGATTTTGGCTCTTTGCCCCGCTGCGTGAGCCAAACTCGTACCTCACCCGTATGCTGGCTATGCGTCCTAAGCGGTATGAAGACGAGCATCCAAATGACCTTGCTTATTGGCGAAACAAGATGACAGAAGAAGGAGGTCGCCCCCTTTGTTGGTTTATGCCTTCGCTTCGCCTCAAATGTTTTACTATCCTTTCGGAGGATGATAAGACCAGGCGTTTGCAACTACTGGGTTTGGAACAGTCTATTCACATTTACCCCGACCGCGTTCTGCGTCAAATGGGCCGCAGACAAGTAATTCCCAAGTATGAGGCCGTTCTGGGACGAGCAAGAGAACTAAATTCCTCCATGTGTGATGATTGGCTCGAAAGGTGGCACCAAAGGCGTCTTTGGTACGTGTCGGCGGGCCCTCAGACTACTTGGGTATCCCCATCCTACACTAAGTGGCTTCATGAGAAAACTGACTCAGGCAAGGATTTGCTGCGGAAGGATGAGCTTGTCGACATCAAATATTATGACAAAGGCGGGCGCCGCGACTTCTTCGCTAACGATCTTTCGTCTGCATCTGGACCTGAAGCTAAAACCGAGAAAACTTCTAAGACTGACTCACAGGTGACAGGTGTGTGGGAACGGTTGGGTTCAATAGCATATTCGGGCTCAGCCCTGGAAGGAAGACTGGGCCCTCGCTTGAGTGTAAAAGATAGGCTGGGCCCTCGGGAGGAAATGATGATCCCTCCTAAGAAGCGTGCTAGACAGAACGCGACTACCCCTCCTCCGTAGGAGCCTCGGCCACGTGACTCAAAACGCAAAGGGAAAAGGAAGATGTAGGAGCCTTCGACTCCAATCTATTATTTAATACTACTACTTATCAATTGTTGCTTGCTTTTTTTTTTTAAGGTTGTAATGGGCATCGCCCGATTTTAATAAGACTTACTATTTATTAAAATTCCCAGTTTCTGCATAAAATTTCATTTTATTAAAGGAAGGGTCGGTTGTACTCTTATAAAGAGCTGCCTACGTATCTGTTGTCAACAGAATCAAACCGAGCTCATAGTTCCACAAGACAAATGCGCTACAACTATCAGTTTATAACGCACAAAAAGCAGCGAAGCAAAAGTGCCGCGGCTTAGACTCGCTCGCAAGCACTGCAAATCAAAATTTTATTTTACGACATTGAGAATGAGTTCTGAGGATAATATTTCTTCAGTTGATCCAAGTTCGTCGGATTCGCGAAGTCGTTTCCATCTAGATCTGTTAGTCTGACTGCGCCTCCCGATAATATTTTCTTTACCATGTAAGGACCGGCCCAGTTCGGCTTGAATTTTCCCCTCGGGTCAATTGGTAGTAAAGCGCGGACAGACATTAGGACCAAATCCCCATCCTTTATTCCTCGAGGCTTCACCTTCCTGTTAAATGCTCTTTCTATCCTTTTCTGATAAAGTTGAACATGGTGTAGCGCATTTAACCGTCGCTCGTCGAGCATGACCAAGGAATCATACCTAGCCTGCAGCCAGTCAGCCTCCGGAACCTGACTCTCTAACAGAATTCTCAAAGAAGGTATCTCTAATTCGACAGGCTGAACTGCTTCCATCCCATATGTCAGATAGAACGGGGTTGCTCCAGTGGCTGTGCGAATAGACGTCATGTATCCCCATAGTGCGAACAGTATCTTTTCTGGCCATTCGCGATAATTGTCGGTCATTTTTCTGAGAATCACAGTGATTGTCTTGTTAGCGGCTTCCACCGCGCCATTTGTTTAAGGTCGATAAGGTGACGACTTGTGGTATTTGATTTTATACTTTTCAAGTATTACAGCAGTTTCAGCCTGGAAGTGAGTGCCGTGGTCGCTAATGAACTCATGCGGCACCCCATATCTGCAAATGATTTCATTCTAAATGAACTTTGCTACGCTTCACTTTGTAGCACTTTATATGATTTCACTTCTACCCACTTCGTGAAGTAATCGATGGCGACTAGCATGAAACAATGCCCACCTGTTCCAGACGGGTTGACCTTTCCGATAATGTCGATTCCCCATGTTGAGAAAGGCCATGGTGATGTCAAAGTATATAACAGTGATGGCGGCACGTGTTGTACATTCGCAAAGATTTGGCAATTATGGCAATGTCTGACATATTTGCGACAATCTATCTCCATCGTGGTCCAATAATACCCTAATCTCATGATTTTACGAACTAGCATATGGGCATTCATGTGTGGGCCACACTCCCCGTCATGGACTTCCTCCATGACTCTTTTTGCAGTTGATGAGTCTATGCATCGCAGAAGGATATTTTGCGCGGTCTTCTTGTACAACTGTCCATCATTGGTTCTAATGAACTGAGCGGCTAGCATTCGAATAGCGTGCTTTCCGCGGTTATCCATGTCCGGTGGATACTCTCCCGATTCTTTAAATTTCAGAATAGCTTGATACCAAGGCTCAGCCTCGGTTTCTTCTGTGTCTCCGATTACATTAACGTAAGCAGGTGATGATCTTCGTTTGACACATATTGGCATAGTATCCATATGATCAGGTATGTTGATCAGAGCAGCTAGCTTTGATAGTGCATCAGCAAACTGGTTTTCATCTCTGGGGAGGTGCACGTATTTGACATCGGCGAACAACTTTTCTAGTTCCTCTATTTTCGCTTGGTACGGAGTCAGGCTATCGTTTCGGGTTTTCCACGTCCCGGCAACTTGATTGATCACTAGTGACGAGTCCCCATGTACTATAAGCTTTTTGATGCCTAACTCGAGAGCACTGTGCAGACCGAGTAGGCACGCTTCGTATTCGGCCGCGTTATTAGTAACATTAAAGTCCAACTTGATCGAAATGGGAACATGTTCACCTTCTGGTGAAATGAGTAGAACTCCTATCCCGTATCCCCTACAGTTCGATGCTCCATCGAAATAGAGGTCCCACGTATCGTTGTCTATATGAACGATATCTTCGTCGGGAAAAGACCACGTATCTATAACCTCAGTTTCTTCTATCGGGTTATCAGCCAGGAAGTCCGCAACCGCCCTTCCCTTTATCACTTTTAGCGGTACATATTTTAGATCAAATTCGGAAAGCATTAAAGTCCATCTCGACATTTCGCCGTTTAGAACGGTTTTTCAAACAAGTATTTGATTGGGTCCATCTTCGAGTGGATGCAGACACTATGACTAAGCATGTAGTGTCGTAACTTCTTTGTCGCCCACACTAAAGCCAAGCATGTCTTCTCGAGCTGAGTATACTTGATTTCATACTCCAAGAACTTTTTACTAATGTAGTAAATTGCTTCTCGGTTCTCGGGTGAGGCATTTCCATTATGGCCTTGATTTTTGATGTGTCCACCTCGATGCCACGGTGTCTAATGATGTGACCCAACAGTTTGCCGGATGTGACTCCGAATGCGCACTTTTGTGGATTCAACCTCATGTTATACTTGCGCAATCGTTCAAAGAATTTGCGTAGTGTACCAAGGTGGCCATCACGCTCTTTTGACTTGACAATCATGTCGTCGACATAAACCTCGACTTCCTTATGCATCATATCATGTAACGTTGTCGCGGTCCTCTGGTATGTAGCACCTGCGTTTATCAACCCAAAAGGCATTATTGTGTAGCAGTAGGATCCCCATTGCGTTCTGATCGCAGTCTTATGCATGTCTTCTTTCGCCATCTTGATCTGATTATAGCCGGCGTATCCATCCATAAAGGATAGTAACGCGTGATTTGCCGTGTTGTCGACCAAGATGTCGACGTGAGGTAATGGGAAATCGTCCTTCGGACTTGCCTTGTTTAAATCCCGGAAGTCGACACAAACCCGAACTTTACCATCTTTCTTTGGCACTGGTACGATGTTAGCCACCCAGTCTGAGTATTCTGACACCTTGATAAACCCAGCTTTGAGTTGCTTGTCGATTTCTTCCTTGATTTTCAAAGACCAATCCGTGTGTATTTTACGTAGCTTCTGCTTGACTGGCTTATATCCCGGCTTGATTGGGATCCTGTGCTCCGAAATTTCTCTGTCAATGCCTGGCATGTCTTTGTAGGACCACGCAAAAACATCTTTGAACTCATGCAACAAACCAATGAACCCTTGTCACTTGGTGGGACTTAAAGTAGTTCCTATTTTAAGCTCCTGCGGTTCTAAGGTTTTACCTACGTTGATAGTTTCGGTATCTTCGATGACTGAAGTTTTCTATTCGTACTCCTCCAACCCTTTTATCAACTGTAGAGGTGGTTCTATTTCCTCTTCTTCTTCAACCAACTGTTCGTCCTCGACCACAGTCTCAATGTCATTATTATAACAATCATTTTCAAAGTTCGAATTGCAATGTAAGTGAGACAAGTCGTAAGCAAACTGGTTCATATTATTATTGATTTGAAATTATGCGAAATGCGCTAACATTTGAGCCAACTGGTCGGAGCTCAGTGGCGAGATAGGGGTATTCGGGACAGGCCCCTGAATACCACCACTAGGAAAGGGTGCATAGGAAGGGAAAGCTAGGGGAGGGGTATTTTCAACACCTGACTCCTTAGACTCAATCTTAGGACCTTTCTCAGACTCAGACTCAGACTCAAACTCAAACTCAGTATCGAAAGCGTCATCTGGCTTGAACATCTCTCCTTCTCCCGTTGCCAACTTAAAAAGGAGTCCCTTGTTATCAGTCCACTTAATCGTCTTCCACCATCCCGTGCCAGTCCTAAGAGGATCTACATCGGTCATGAGGGTAGATGGGTCGAACCGTTCGCTTCTCAGGATCATACTTACCAAATCTTCGTTTGGTATCGGTGATTTCGTCTCTTCACCGAAAAGAAGACCCATGGCTTTCTCGTCGCTTATTGGAGTCGGTTTAGTCCCTACTGGCATCACGGTTAGACTATCTTTAGGGATGTAGTAGCAATCTTGGAATACTTCGATTCCCGGGACCATAAGGTTTTTCTTTGGGTCAAAGATAGGTTCGGGGAAGTCCATGCAGGGAAGTTCTTCCCCAACTCTCACGAAGTGACCGTTTAGGGTTAGGTGATACGGTCCCATTTTAATATCTCGATCTTCGATCGATCTTCCCCTTTTTTCCAGCAGATCTTTCCCGGTGGGCTCATATCCAAGCCCGAAGGTTACTCTTTTGGCTACTGGTGGTTTCAACTCGAATGTACCCTCCTTCCTAGGATATAAAGAGAAACCAAAGTACTTCCCAGTCTTGAGAATCACTTCGCAGGCATGACTTCTCGTATATAGATCCATATTCTCTGCTTCGGGGTTCAGCTCGATCATGTTAATAATCTCGAAACCACATGCGTCATTGGCAGCTTCGACCCTTCCTTCAGAAGTAATGTCCCCTCCTGCCACCGTAATGGGCGTGGCGTCAATGGTGACGGTTTTGCCATTGAGTGGGATCTTGATTTTTCGATGCAACGTTGATGTTACGGCCCTCGTAGCATGGATCCAAGGCCTTCCCAACAATAAGTTGAAGGATGAGCATATGTCAATTACTTGGCAACTTATTTTCTTTTCCACTTGCCCGGTCTGTATTACCAGATCGACGAGTCCACTTACTCGACGCACAGTGCCATCGAAGGCCCGAATCGCGGTAGTGGGAACGAAATCACTCTTCTCCAGGCCCAGAATATGCGCTATTTTCAAAGGGAGTACGTTGACAGCCGATCCGTCGTCAACTAAGGTCATAGGGATATGCTTGTTGAGACACACGGTAGCAACGTAGAGGGCCAGGTTATGTCGAGGCCCGAACGGTGGTAGATCTTCGTCGGAAAACGTCACGGCGTTGGTAATCTGTGGCCGATTCTGGGCGATGTGAGTGACCATGTCGGCAGGAGTAGTATTTGACGACACTGTCATGTTCATCAAAGCTTGCAACAAAGCTTGACGATGTTCGAAAGAGCTCACGATAAGTTGCCAGATAGACACGTCGGCCTTAGTCTTTTGGAGTTGCTTGATGAGAGAAGCCTCGGAGGTCGACCCTTCACTAAGAACTTCGACCACTGCCGGCTCTTTGAGAGGTGCCTTGCTCGAGATATCCTTAGCTTTCTCCACACGATACGGGCGCCCTGATCTAGTCAGATGGTTTGACTCTAGGGCATCTTGCCTCACCTTTAAGATTTCTTCTTGGGTGTGAGGAATTGTCGCACCTTTGACGAGGTAAACATCATCTTCGTCATCAGCCCAAACGCCATTAACTTCGTTGCCGCTTCGGAGTATGTAAGGAGTACATGTAACACCCCCATACTCCAAGTGCCTTACCAGGACCACTCAGGTATGAAGACATCACCATCTCGGTTGCCCGAGGTATGATAATCAAATAGACAAAATAGAAACGACGTTTATTATAATAGTTTAATGAATGAATACAATCCTCGAAACCAAACTGATAGTATAATACATTATTCCAAACTAACTGTTCTCAACTGAAATATAAATAAAACTAAACTACAGCGGAAGACTCTATCGTCACGTCGTGGCCATCCCAGCTATCCCAGTATCATCTCTATACCTGCTCAATATCTGCTCACCATCCCCGAATGGATCACCGCAGGTTTACAAAACAACACCGGGGTCAGTACTAATCACACAATCAATAAACATAACCACAATAAGACAAATAGACAGCTGAACTGCCACACACACACACATCCAACCAACCGCCTCAATCACTGACTGTCCACTGGACCAGCCCTGCCAGTGGGGGACCGCAGCCGTTCCCACCTAAGCCCCGCTCATCGTACGAGCGATAACCCTGCTCATTAATGTGCACATCCCTTCTGTGGCGGGTTCCACAGAAGGCGAAACTAGGGCGTGAGATCACTCCCGCAAGTGACCCCACTCAGCCGAGAACGCATCTCGAGAACCATCACAACCAATCACAATCACAATCACAATCACAATCACAATCAAACAGCTAACTACAGCACATCACCAATATCCCATTATGGGACTAATACTGAGTAGGAAATCCTACCTGGAAAAGCAAACGCGCAGACGATCTAAACAGCTGTCTCAAAACGGCTCCTCTACGAATTCTCCTCCTATCATACATAACACATAAAGACTACCATTCAATTCCTACTCATAAAATCCCCAATTGCTAAATTAGGGTTTCAACCACCTTATCAAAACATTATAAAACTTATGTTAAAAGCTTACCCTCGACGCAAGGAATCCAACGACACGACCTACGATGCAAACCGACCGTCTGAACTCCGGGAATTGTCAAGAACGCGATTAGGAAGAAGGACTGACTGCTTTCTCTCTTAAACAGGTTTTAGGTTTTGTAAAAAGTGTTTTAAAACAAAGACGAATGAGTTTATATACCTTAATCGCGTAATTAACAAAACCCGAGAAAACTCCCCCGATAAACCGGACACTCGATCGAGTACCCAAGGTACTCGATCGAGTACCCCCCTACTCGATCGAGTGCCCCATCTACTCGATCGAGTGCCCAACAGGTCGAAACTATTTTATTCTCGCAACATACCCTTACTCGACAGAGTAAGGGCTACTCGATAGAGTACCCCCAAGACCATAAATACGGAGTATTACAGTCTTCCCTCCTTAAAAAGAACTTCGTCCCCGAAGTTCAAACCACAACAAAAACAAAGGTACTCCCTCAACATTCCCGACTCAACCATCAAACAAAAACATGATACAAACCCAAGACAACCATCCCGACACAACATATAAAAGGTGTATAAAACTCCTAAAAACTCTCGCGATCATCTCCTACCCCCCTAAAAGAAACAAGGTTACGTCCTCGTAACCATACATACCTGATCAAAAAGGAAAGGGTAGCGCTCTTTCATGATATCCTCGGCTTCCCATGTAGCTTCCTCGGTCTCGTGGTTAGACCATAGGATCTTAAGCAAAACTGTCTCCCCACTCCTAGTCTTTCTAACCTTTCGGTCTAGGATCTGCTTAGGTACCTCAAGATATGACAAGGACTCATCTAGCTCTAAACTCTCTGCCTCTAACACATGTGACGGGTCACTCACATACTTCCGCAGCTGCGATACATGAAACACATTATGCACTCTCTCCAAAGCAGCCGGTAAAGCCAAACGGTAAGCAACCTCTCCAACTCGCTCTAAGATCTCATACGGCCCTATAAACTTCTGACTTAACTTGCCTTTCTTCCCAAATCTCATGACTCCGCGCATAGGAGACACTTTCAGAAGAACTTTATCCCCAACCTGAAACTCTATGTCCCGACGATGTAGATCTGCATAACTCTTTTGTCGATCCTGAGCTGCTCTCATTCTTTCCCTGATCATCTTAATCTGTTCAACCATCTCATGCACCATCTCTGGTCCTAAAACCACTTGCCTCAAAGACTATCGTCCCAACATTGGACTCCTACATCTCCTCCCATACAAAGCCTCAAACGGTGCCATACCAATGCTAGTGTGGTAACTGTTGTTGTAAGAGAACTCCATCAAGTCCAACCTCTCGCTCCCGCCTACCACCAAAATCCATCACACAAGCTCTCAACATGTCCTCCAAAGTCTTGATTGTTCTCTCGGTCCGCCCATCTGCCGCAGGATGGAATGTCGTACTCATCTTCAAAGTCTGTTCCCAACGATTCCCGCAACTCTTTCCAAAACCTCGATATAAACCTCGCATCTCTGTCGGACACTATGTCCTTAGGGACTCCATGTAACTTAAGCACGTTCTTTCGATAGGCCATAGCCAATTGTGCCTTAGTCCATGTATCTTTCATTGGAACAAAGTGAGCCGACTTGGTTAGACGATCTACTATCACCCAAATCATATTGTTACCTTGTTGACTCTTTGGCAAACCCATTAATAAAGTCCATGGAAATGGATTCCCACTTCCACTCGGGAACCTCTAAAGACTGAATCTTACCCTGTGGTCTTCTCTGTTCCCCTTTAACTCTCTGGCATGTCAAACAACGGGACACAAACTGTTTGTCTCTTTCTTCATCCCAGGCCACCAAAACGTTTTCTTCAAATCCTTGTAAAGCTTATCTCCACCTGGATGAACTGAATATGGTGTGCAATGTGCTTCTGTCATGATTGTCTTTTTCAACTCCTCATCATTAGGAACACACCACCTACCATCGAACCTCAAACTACCATCTCAGATGTATCGAAAACCGGACATTGTCCCTCTCTCTACTCCCGCTCTCCACTCAACCATCTTAGGATCCAAAGCCTGTTTACCTCGAATGTCATCATAAAACTCCATATGTACTGTCATATCACCCATGGCATCTCCTTTCTGCATCATATGAATCCCAAAGCTCGCTACCTCATCCCTCAACCTCATCAAAGATAGAGCTGTACACAAGGAATGCACACTCTTTCTACTCAAAGCATCAGCAACAACATTTGCCTTCCCTTCATGGTAGATGATTTCCATGTCGTAGTCGCCAATTAACTCCATCCACCTCCTCTGTCTCATGTTCAACTCCTTCTGCGTGAAGATGTACTTGAGACTCTTGTGATCCGAAAATACCTTAAAGATTGCTCCATAAAGGTAATGTCTCCAAATCTTGAGAGCAAACACCACAAAGACCCAACTGGGTCATGAGTAGGGTAATTCTCCTCATAAGGCTTCAACCGCCTAGAAGCATAGGCAATCACTCTACCATTCTCGCATCAACACACATCCCAACCCATTCTTCGAGGCATCGGTATAAACCTCAAAATTCTCGCTTCCTTCAGTAATGCTAAGACAGAGCCGTAGTCAAACGCTCCTTTAATGTCCTGGAACGCCGTCTCACAACTCTCATCCCAACGAAACCTGTTCTCTTTCCTCATCAACGCCGTCATCGGTCTAGCTATCTTGGAGAAATCTTTCACAAACCGTCCGTAGTATCCAAACTAAACCCAAGAAACTCCTAACCTCAAAGAACATTCTTTGGTGCTTCCCACTTTGTCACCGCCTCAATCTTCGCCTAGGATCTCTGACTACTCCATCTTTAGATATCACATGCCCCAGAAAAGCCACTTTCTCTAACCAGAATTCACACTTGGACAACTTAGCATACAACTCATGCTCCCTCAACGTCTGCAACACGATCCTCAAATGCTCCTCATGCTCCTCCTTAGTCTTAGAATAGACTAAGATATCATCAATAAACACCACTACAAACTGGTCCAAGAACTGTCTAAAGATCCTATTCATCAAATCCATAAACACTGCCGGCGCATTAGACAACCCAAACGGCATCACCACATACTCATAATGGCCATACCTCGACGTGAAAGCTGTCTTCGGTATGTCCACATCTCTAATCTTCACTGATGGTACCCGATCTCAAATCGATCTTAGAAAAGACCGTTGCACCACTCAACTGATCAAACAGGTCATCTATCCTTGGCAAAGGGTACTTATTCTTTATCGTCACTCGGTTCAACTCTCTGTAATCTATGCATAACCTCAAAGTTCCATCTTTCTTCTTCACAAATAGAACTGGTGCTCCCCACGGCGATACACTTGGTCTAATGTATCCCTTCTCTATCAGATCATCCAACTGCTTCCTAAGCTCCTCCATCTCCTTAGGACCCATACGGTACGGTGCCTTGGAGATTGGCCCCGTCCCTGGCTTCAACTCAACGGTGAAATCTATCTCTCTCTTCGGTGGTAACCCCGGAATCTCATCGGGAAAACGTCAAAGCAAACTCTCCCACCATCGGTATCTCATCAATCGTCGGACTCTCTATCCGGTCATCTCTCACATGGCATAAGATCAAAGGACACCCCTTCCTCAGATAAGACTTCAAGGTGACAGCTGCAATCAACTTAACTTTGGGTCTGACTAGAAACCCCTGAAGACACACTAACACCCTTAGGACCTCTCAAGGACACTTTCTTTTGATGACAGTCTATCTTAGCTTTATACTTTCCTAACCAATCCATCCCAACTATCATCTCAAAGCCGTTAAAAGGAAACTCTAGTAAGTCTACAGGGAAATCAACTTGCCCAACTATCAAGGATACACCTCTAAACAACCGCCCACAAGGTACTGACTCACCCGACGGTATGAAAACTTGCTCATTAATGACTCATATACTCTCAAACCCAACTGTTTTACATGACTCGAAGACACAAACGATCGAGAAGCCCCGAATCAAACAAAACAAACGTAGGAATACCATTAACAAGGAATGTACCGGTGATAACATGCTCATCTTCCTCACCGCCTTCTTGTCCATCATGAATAGCTTGCCACATCGGTCTTCCGCCCACCTCCCCGGACAAGATTAGGCCGATGCGGTCGGCTTAGCACCGACCCTTGGTTGTGGTTGTTGTTCATCGGTGTCTTCGATAAGAATTACCGCCGTTGCGGTTGCCTCCACTCGGTAGCTCGACTCCCCGGTTTGGCCATGATCCCGCCGGTCCGTTGCTCGCAAAGCTCGTGCGAGGTCTCTCGAAAAGATCCGGTGCACTCGTGCACTCATGTCTCTTGTGGCCTACGCCACCACACCCAAAGCGAGTCACCCCCAACTATTACTCGCACTCCACGGCCTCGCCCAAAGGACGCTCCAAAGACTAAACCCGATCCGAAGAAAACCCCTTAGGGCGATTGTGGTTGCCTTTCTTGTAATTAGATTGGCCACCACCCTCGCTCTCCGGCTTCCTCTTCTCTCCACGGACCTCTCCGAGCCATCTCCACTAGTCTCTCGGCTCTCCCACCCTCTCATATGCTTCCTTCACATCGGTGAGGACTCCCACGGGTAACTTATCCATAATCTTCGTGGTTAGTCCACTCTCAAACCTCAAAGCCAAATTCTCATCACTCAAACCCATGTCCTCAAAGATATCTAGATTTCTCATTGAACCGCCTGTAGTACTCACCACGACATCTTAGCGGTCATCTTAAACTTATCAAACTCCTCCTCAACTTACTCCTCACATGTTCCGGCACAAACTCCTTCCTCACGGCCCTACGAAACTCCTCCCAAGGTATAGCAGGTAACCCTTGGTTGGTATACAACTCCTTAGCACTCACCTTCACCGAATCCCACCACTTGCCATTTTGCCTCCCTAAGATAAAATGCAGCTCGATCCACTCTCATCTCATCCGGACAATGGACTAAGTCTAGTATGTTTTCCATCTCCCTCAACCAACTATCGAGAAGGTTAGGCTCCTCAACTCCCTTGTACTCTTTTGGGTTGAACCTCGCAATATAAAGGCTGACTTTAGCATGGTCAACTTCCTTCTCCTTTTCCTTATTCTTGTCCTCGTTCACTTTCTTCGGGGTCTCGGTCGAGCATCCCGGTGCTCTAACATCTTGACGATGTCATCAGTGGTCATGAGCTCGGCTCTCGCATACGAGGCATTTCCCTTTGGCGGCATCTTGAAACTATACGTATATAAGAAAGGGTAAACATGAACATGCGTACTAAACTTCAAAACACGAAAACTCGCTGCCCAGAACCTACTCGATCGAGTATCCAAACCCACTCGATCGAGTAACGGGCTACTCGATCGAGTGCCCCTATGTACTCGATCGAGTACCCAAACTCCAGAACCAAACAGACCTTCTGATCTCTAACCCACTCGATCGAGTATCTAGGCCACTCGATCGAGTGGCCCCCTACTCGATCGAGTACCCCTAGCTACTCGATCGAGTGCCCCAAAACGCGATTCTGGTCCAAAATCGTCCAAAAACCTATCCGATCGAGTTAGTCTCACTCGATCAAGTATCACTAATACGTAAAAGCTACCCGCATAATACGTCACATACTAACATTGCTAACTTTATAAAAAATCGCATGATCTCATAATCAATATGCTACGCATCTATTCTACTTATCAGTAAAATCAAATCATCATGCTATAAAAGCCACATTGTAAACACCTCAACATGCTATCATCTCATTAACATGTTCCACGTATCATTTCTTTTCACATGCTCAACTTCCTATTTCAACACCAAACAATCAACACACTTCATCACTTTGTTGCACAAGTTAACAAGCACACATATATTCAACAAACACTCTCCCCCGTGACCGGTTCAAAGTTGTAGGGCGACCCCTTGCGACTTTAGGACGTCTCCCAAGCCCTTGCACTAGCTCCCACAACTTTTACCCCGGGTTCATTTTAATTGACTCTCTATGTTCATTAAGTTCATTGGTTACGAGTTTTGGATCGTCGCTCCGATACCATTTGTAACACCCCATACTCCAAGTGCCTTACCAGACCACTCGGGTATGAAGACATCACCATCTCGGTTGCCCGAGGTATGATAATCAAATAGACAAAATAGAAACGACGTTTATTATAATAGTTTAATGAATGAATACAATCCTCGAAACCAAACTGATAGTATAATACATTATTCCAAACTAACTGTTCTCAACTGAAATATAAATAAAACTAAACTACAAAGCGGAAGACTCTATCGTCACGTCGTGGCCATCCCGCCTATCCCAAAGATTATCATCTCTATACCGCTCAATATCGCTCACCATCCCCGAATGGATCACCGCAGTTTACAAAACAACACCGGGGTCAGTACTAATCACACAATCAATAAACATAACCACAATAAGACAAATAGACGGTGAATCGCCACACACACACACATCCAACCAACCGCCTCAATCACCGATCGTCCACTTTGGACCAGCCTGCCCGATGGGGACCGCCGTTCCCACCTAAGCCCCGCTCATCGTACGAGCGATAACCCCGCTCATTAATGTGCACATCCCTTTCGTGGCGGGTTCCACGAAGGCGAAACTAGGGCGTGAGATCACTCCCGCAAGTGACCCCACTCACCCGAGAACGCATCTCGAGAACCATCACAACCAATCACAATCACAATCACAATCACAATCACAATCAAACAGCTAACTACAGCACATCACCAATATCCCATTATGGGACTAATAGTGAGTAGGAAATCCTACCTGGAAAAGCAAACGCGCAGACGATCTAAACAAATTGTCTCAAAAACGGCTCCTCTACGAATTCTCCTCCTATCATACATAACACATAAAGACTACCATTCAATTCCTACTCATAAAATCCCCAATTGCTAAATTAGGGTTTCAACCACCTTATCAAAACATTATAAAACTTATGTTAAAAGCTTACCCTCGACGCAAGGAATCCAACGACACGACCTACGATGCAAACCAACCGTCCGAACTCCGGAATTGTCAAGAACGCGATTAGGAAGAAGAAGGATCGATCGCTTTCTCTCTTAAACAGGTTTTAGGTTTTGTAAAAAGTGTTTTAAAACAAAGACGAATGAGTTTATATACCTTAATCGCGTAATTAACAAAACCCGAGAAAACTCCCCGATAAATGGGACACTCGATCGAGTACCCAAGGTACTCGATCGAGTATTTCTCTACTCGATCGAGTGCCCCTGACTACTCGATCGAGTGCCCAACAGGTCAGAAACTATTTTATTCTGCAACATACCCTTACTCGACAGAGTAAGGGCTACTCGATAGAGTACCCCCAAGACCATAAATACGGAGTATTACAGTACAATCGACAACAAAATCCCCGAATGTAATCTCATTTCTCGAGCTTGGTGGTAACTTGGAGCAATCCACGAATATTCTTCCGATGAAAACCCCTCTTAGATGACACGGACGAATCAAATGAGAGTAATCAACACTACCTTCGGTAGAGACAAAGTTAGTATGGTCCCCAAAGGGGCTGGTGATGTTATTGGGTTTTATGGCCAGGATTGGGAGCATTCCGTTCTCAATCATGTCTTGAATTTCGTTCTTTAGTCTAAAGCACCTTTCAGTATCGTGCCCCTTCCCTTGATGAAAGGCACAGTAGGCATTCGGTTTGTACCATTTCCCTTGTTGTTCAGCAGGTGGATCCGGAGTTGGACCGATGGGCTTCAGCTTTCCCTGGGCCATGAGCCTTTGGAGAGCGTATGCGTAAGTGCACCCGATATCGGTGAATACCCTCGGAGCTTGGCGCGGAGGCCTTTTTGACTGTCCATCTAAGAGATTGACAGTTTCAATAAAGTGGGACGTTGCCGGTGCTTTTGCTTTAGACGACGAGGCCCCTTGGTATCCTTTTGGCTTCTCAGTTTCTGCCATTCGGACGTCATCATCTACCTTTATCCCGATTCTTATCAATTCTTTGAAAGAACCAAAATTCTGGTATTTCAGAGCATTACGGTAGACAGGTCGTAGATTCTTTACGAACTTATCTACCATTTCAACTTCATCAGGCTTCTTGGCTAGTTTCACGCTTTCAGCGCGCCATCTTGCAAGGAATTCAGTAAAGCCTTTTTTTTTCTTTCGTGTCATCACCTCCAATGTTCTTATGTTGGTTTGAATCTCGACATTATCAGCATAGTGCTTACAGAACTCCACCGTAATATCTTCGAAAGTGGGGAAGTTCTTAAGGTCCAGATTGTAGAACCACGCCTTCGGGTGTTCACCCAGAGATTGGGCGAAAATTTCAGAGAGCATGTCAGCAGGTACTCCCTTCAATGCTAAGTACCCCTTATAGGCCTTAACATGGTGGACTGGATCTTTTGTGCCCTTAAACTTTGGGATATCAGTGAGTACCATGTTTGTGGGCAACTTATCCTGAACTGGGGCATAAGCCCTAGCATTTTCATAGTGGATGTTCTTCCCCTGGGAGAGCTTCAGACGGTCTTCAATGAACTTAAACCGTTTCTCCAGATCAGTCAGAGGTGGGGTGGATGAAGAGGAATCTTCACCCAGCTTAGATTCGATCGCATCCATTCTAGTCATCATGAGGTTTACGGCCTCAGTGAGCTTGTTAACAGCATCTTCCATTGCTTGACGTCGGGTTTTTGGCGGCCTTTCTACAAGAAAACCCTGAACCGAGTCAATATTTAAAGTAAGAGCCCCTGCACACTTAAGGACATGACACCAACTTGACTCAAACAAAGACTGGACTTAAGACTGACTAACTAAAAGGTTCGACTCACCGTTGGATTTAGACCTCGATTCATTTTAGACTCGACAAGACGACATCACTCAAGATGTCATAGCTCGATTCTAAACTGGACTCGGTGTGACTAAACCTGTGATTGGACTAACATAGCCCATAGGTTTAAGTGAAACGCCCTAAAGGGCCTAGTTTGGACGTTTATGTGGACTATCCTAGACCAATTGGTCGACCCACATGACTCGAAGCCCAAGAGGTGAGCTTGGGTGACCCAACAAGGTCGTGTTCTAGACTCTCGGGGCAAAACACGCCTAGCCTAACGCGGCCAGGACCCGGACACGACTCGACTCATTTCATGCTTGGTTAAGGTTCGAGAAAATTTTTGGATTGAATCTGAAAAAAAAACGAGAGATCGATTTGAAAATGAGATTTGAAATGGGCAGCATGCCGGCTATAAAAGCTTATTTTGGGCCGAAAAATCTAGTCCTATTTGGGCAGCATTCCGCGTTTTTAAAACCATGCTATTTTGAAAGTAAGTTGTTCAAAAGTTCGGTTTTGAAATCGATACGGAAAATTTTGAAAAGACTCGGGAAATTCATTTCGCACATTGTCATTCTCATGTTATAAGGATGTATGCTCCTAGACATCTCTAAGTCTCGGCAAGTCTTCTACAAGAAGGTCTATGCCCTCCATCATTTTTGGGTCTTATAGAGCAAGGGCCTTTAGGTAGATTACCTAGAAGAGCATCCCCACCATCAAGAACCACGACGAGGCGGAGCGGAAGCAAGCAATGTGCAAGTTCCTGGCATAGTGGGACGTCGCCCCCCACGCGTCACAAAGAAGCGCTGGGACGGCCCGGGAAAGTCCTTAAGGGTTTATGCATGAATCGTAGCACTACGAGTAATGTTTTACTTTCCAATACTTTCTTTTCAAGTTTCACCTCGGAGGAAAAGACCCTAGAAACAAAATGTAACTAGTCCTCTCTTCCCCAGCGGAGTCGCCAAACTGTGGACAACGCCCGCGGGAACTGCGTCCGCGGGATCCACACTAGGCATAATCGACTCGAGGTTCCTTCGAATCGAATTAAGACAAATTAGAGTCGCCACCAAGTTTTATGGGAACTTGGAACCGTTCAAGTCAACTTTACACCTTTCATCGAAAGCCATAAAGCAAACGACTACGAGTGATTAAAGATAAAGACTTGTACCCTATATCACTCGATTTGAATGACTCTCGTAATCCAATGGTATTTAGACGGATCCACAAACCATAGATCTTGAGTTAGGGGTGAGGGTACGTGTTAGGAAGCCCATAAGGACACCTAACCCCGCCCGTCAATAAAGGCCTCTACTAAGTCAAGTATTGGATTTCAAACAAGGTCGTAGCTACTACGATATATGATATGCAAACATCGTTTTAAAACCCTATCATGTGATAACAATTTCTATGTCGTTTTAGATGCAACTAAACTAACTTTGTCAAAGTTGTAATTTAGCATGTGGGTTGATTGGTCTAACAACATCCAAAACAAAGCAAACAAGGCTTAAGGGGAATGGGGGAGCCGTTGGGATCTATCCTATTACAACCCAAGCATTTTATGCCGACACAACAAGAAATTAAAGATACAACTCGATCTAAAATACAACGCTATACATAAAACCATACACGACACACTACACGGCCAATTCGGCCTAGGAAAACGTGCACAAGGGGGGTGGCCCACGGCTTACATGACTCACGGCCTTAGGTCACTCCTCGTAATGCGTGCTTTCACTTAATCTTATCGAATTAGACATAGGGTCACACACCAAAGCTTGCATTAGCATAAATCGGGCCATGTTGCTTTGAACAACATGCGATTTACTATGCTCTTACATGAATTGGAGCACAACTATCTAACAAAATAAGACTAAGATTTTTATAAATAGATTGACTCGACCCAAAAGAAAACTAATTACAAGTGAATTACAAGAGGCGACTCGATAAGCAAAAAGTTAATTACAAAATAAAAAAACAACGATAAATAAACGATATAAAGATAAAGCAAGAATGACAAAAAGGCACGGCCAAGCACACGGCCAAGCCACGCCCACCCTAGTTCCTAGGTTAGGTTCATTAGGTTAGATAGATTTGCAAAGCGATATAGGATACACATTAGAAATTGATGATAAAAGAGGTCAGAAGGCTTCGCCTAAAACCGAGTGTTCTATACGGCCTAAAGGGTCAAATTAGGTCAAGTTCGCCAATTAAATTAAACTTATCGAGTGTTAATAAGAAGGTGCTAATCACGCACTCTTATACTGGCGAGAAATCATGTGAAAAGAGAGATGCATCCAATTAGATTAGAGAATTGTTAATCGATTTTTAAGGCTATGTCGATTGCACCTAACGTGTCTAATTAGGTTATTAAATTGATCTAATATCGTCCAAATGAGTCATATATTAACAAGCAGAGGTCGAACTAACATGCGAAGGGTCCTAGGGTAGGTCGAATTTAACGAAACAAGCAAGGGGTCAAAAGCGAGGAACGAAGTTAGGATTCGTTAAATTAATGCCCTACCTAGAGGAATGAAACTTTGTCTAAGATGTAGATGGATGTTATGTTGTTAATTAGGAACAAGAAACTCGAATTTTAATGGGGATTTGAAGGGAGAACGAATTGTATTTCGAGAGAGACACAAACTGTTTCAGTTTGGATGTCTCGGTTTTGTCGAGAGTTTTGAGAGGCAATTAGGGTTTGTTTCTGGATTTTAATGCTTGTGAGTGACGGTAGTATGTATGGATAACTTATAGGAATGAAAGTATGGCAGAGGGGAGGTATTTATAGGGAGTTAAAGTAGGGTAAAAGGGAGCGACAAGCAGTCGGGCTCGGTTTGCATAGCTGCTGTCCATCAGCTATTTCGTGGGGTTTTTAGGGTTTGTATGGGAGGTTTTCTTGGTGGTTAAGCTAAGATAATATGGGTAGGATACTAGGGTATGGTTTAGGGTTAATGGGCACGGGTTTAAGTGGTGTTTGGAGAGGGTTTTGGACTCGGGTTTGAGCACGCAAAACAGGGGGGCTGCTTGTGTTATTTGCGGGCTGCTTGTTGGGTGTTTGGGACGGGTTTGTGGAAAGGTTTCGTGGTGGGTTTAGTGACGGGTTGTTGTGGGTAATGTGGAGCAGGAATTGGGTTGGTTGTGGCGGGTTTGGGCCAAGCTTTGAAGCACACAAAACGGGTTGGAAGAGGGGAAGGGCTAACGCGGGTAAGGGGAAAGAGTTGGGATGTATGTTTGGGACGAGATTTGGAACGTGGGTATGGGGGTTCGAACTGGGGTTGGATAAGGGAAAGCCTAGGTCAGTTAGTGAACTCGAGATTCGTGCCAAATCGTAAAGAAAACGGGCTCAAAAACCGAGCTACGATGGAGCTCCAAAACGTGTGATCAAAACGAATTTTCAACTTTCAAAATCGATATTTCAAATCAATTAACACGTTAAAATAAATGATTTTTCAAATCAAAAATATATTTTATTTTCAATAAAATAAATTTAAGAAAATAAATTCAAATTAAAACAATAGAATGAATTCACTTTTTTTAAAAAAACATTCAATTTAAATATCATTTAAATTAATAAAATACTTCGTCGACAATGCTCATTCTACATCGTAAAACGAGCCCAAATAATTACAATGACAACTAAAGAATACATGTGTCCTATCATCATCGGGTGTTTGTCGGGTTCTCTATAAATTCCAATATCGACGGATACGGGTATCTACACGTCGGAACACCTTTCCGAATGGCACCGTCTTGAAGAAACTCTATGATTACAAATAATAATAAAAATACAAAGCTATTCCTATTATACATTTGTAATATAAAAAACTAGTAAAAATAAAAGTGATACGAGATCACATTAAATTACAACCGAATCAATAGTCCCTTTCATTACGAGTAATATCGATTAAAACTAAGGCCATACTAAGATAAAATTACATAATTCAAAATTATATAAATAAAAGACATTCAACAATTGAAATATACAGCATTATAATATGTATCTATCATGCCAAATTATGTGCCAAATTGCCCTATTTAACTTATATCGATTATATAACCAGATTTTATGGAAATGCGTGATAATAACTTCTTAAAATCACAAATTAATATTTAAATCAAATTTAAGCTCAATTTAATTATCCTAACACTATTAGGACTCAAAAATTAGTCATCACTCAATTTTTGACAATAATTCAACTTGATTTAATTTTATGCTCATTTTTAACCTTAAAATCATAACATTTATGAAATAAATCCAAATTAAATTACAATAATATCAAATTTTGAATTTTAAACTTTTGAACATTCTGGAATATTTCCATGACACTCATAATATCAAAAATCATGGTTAAAATTTTCGAATTTAATTTCGAGAAAATATAGTTGCAATTTATCGGTTTTATCTCATAAAACATCTAAAGTACACAATTATAAATCCAATCAATAATAAAACTTTAGATCTGATAATTGGGATATTTATGCAACCTAAAATAATTTTCTCATGCCATGTAATTCGTTTTAGCTATTTATGCTAAAATAGTCACTATTTATGCCTTTTTTACACTAAAAATTCATAAATCATGCTAGATGAAACCATTTTATTTCAAAATTTACATACAGTGTGTAAATCATGCATGTGACAACATATTAAAGTTTCATTACCTGGTTTGAAGTTTAACTATTTTTAACCAGTTTACCTCCTTTTAATCCATTTTTATATCATAAAAATCATAAATCATGAAATATTAATTACATTAATACGAGATTTTACACAAAATTTGTAAAATATGCATGTGAGGTCATATTAAATTTTCAAGGTCAAAAACTAAGTTTAACCATTTTTATTCATTTAACCTCCATTTATGCCATTTTTATCACATAAAAATCATAAATCATGAAATATTAATCACATTAACATGAAATTTTACATAGAATACATAAAATATTCATGTGAGGTTATACTAACAAATCACGGCCATTAGTTAGATTTAACTATTTTTAGTGAATAAAAGTTCATTTTACTCATAGAAATGTAATAAAATCACTAAAAATCATTAAAATGAGCAATAAAATACCATAAATAAAAAAAATGACCTGAAAATATTTTAGGGCCAGAATATATAACATGCATCATGATTTCGTGACTTACTCTAATTAATCACAAATTTTTAGTTTTATATGTTAACATTTTAACTTGGAAAAACAATAACCGATTATGCATACAACATCCTATGCTCTGATACCAATTGTTAGGTTCATATAACTCTTATTAGACTCTTCTAATAATAAACTAATGAACTTATTAATATGTGTTCTTTAGATCTAGTGCATGCATAACAAAATAAGAGATTAATAAGGAAAAACAATGTCCCAAACATTGTTATATGACTTGAAAATATGGGCAAAATAAGGTCACCTTCCTTATTTGTTCTTCAGCTTAAATGTAATGGATGATCCTCCAAAATCCCAATGTAGAGATCCTGCTCTTGATTGCACTCAAGACTAATCCCTTAAACTAGTATATTAATTAACTATATTAATATAGTAGTACCCTTAAAAATGATTCTAATATTATGTTTATTACTACACTAGTAATCCAATATTTGTTATAATATTAGATGAACAAATTATTATTTTCTAAAACTTGTTTTTAGAGAGAAGTGGGAGAGTAGTGTAAAAATGCATGTAAGATAATTGAATGAATGGAAAAATGAGAACATATTCTCATATAGAGGAGGAAGGGGCCGGTTGGCATATGTCCAAAAGGGCATCTTGCTTTTCCTTTTTGCACTTATCAAAATGTAGACTTGTAAGGCTATATGTAGGTTGGGCATCATTAATATATTTTATCTCATAAAATAATTCACCCACTAACACCCATCATCCTCATTATTTCGGTCCACATACATAAAATGGACTACCATTTTATTTTGTCAATTTGTCACTTGTCACACAATATGTCACATGTAGTATGTTACATACTATTAATTAATTTAATGCATATTTATCAAATAAATATCATTTTATAAATTAATTAAATTACATACAACAAATTGACTAGTGATACTTGATCACGTAAATAAAATGGGTCATATAATTATAATTCACAACATCTTGTAATTATAATTAACCATTCATTCTTATCTCTATTGTTTCACAAACAATAATCAATTTTAGTAATAAAGTATTTCAATTACTAAAATAAATCTTATTTAATCCCATTACAATAATATATAAATATTCTTTCTCACAAATGAACTGTTCAATTTTAAGGAATTGATTAACTTGGATCGTCATACAATTAATCAATTTGTCTATTAAGGGAATTGTCCTTTAGGTGTGACCTTAAGAGATCAACTGATCACCACCATCAAACGACATTAATGTCTAACTCTAGTTAGCTGATCATTACTGATAAATGTTGATCAGTTGACTATATAAATAAATCATCGCTTACGTATTCTTAATATGAGATTTAAACATGTGATCGCACTATTGTTGAGGACACATACTCCAACACTAAAATGCTCAGGGGATAAACTCATTTCTCATATCCATCTTAAAGTCAGCCTATGGGATAGCGAACTCGCCCCTTTCGTTATAGCAGTCTCTCATGGCATCCCTTTCCTTGTACCACCATCTTCCCGCTAGACCTCCAAGGCAGAAAGCGGCTTGCTCTACCTTGAGTTCCTTGGGGCACCTTACGACTTCAAAGACATTTTCCACCTCTCTTACCCAATCACTAAATAGATTAGGTTTGCCCACTCCAAGGTACTTAGTTGGTCGGTGACGTGAGATAGCGATGCTCACGGCCAAGGCATCTATGTCGGCGTCCCTCTCTCTAGTGACATTGCGAAGAGCTTCGGTGAGAGCCTCATTTTGTGCAACAATCCGATCCACCTCCTACTCGGACCTACGGGGTGGTGGTGAGGGAATCCTTGCACGACCTCTCGGGATCTTATATCTTCAATAAGCATAGCAAACGTCAATACATGTCTCACCATAAGAGACAAACGATATTGACCAACATACAGGACCACTCGGTCGAGTATATGACTTCAATTGGTCGAGTAAACTTCAATCGGTTGAGTGACTTTCCCACTCGGTCGAGTGCTTCAACTTCGAGGAGGTTTCCAGAATTCACCAAGTCGCCCACTCGGTTGAGTGGCACTACTCGGTCGAGTGCGTCATCTACTCGATCAAGTGCTTCAACATCAAGAGGCTTCCAGAATCTGGGAACTGTCCACTCAGTCGAGTGGTATTGGTACTCGGTCGAGTGCCTTTAACTCGGCCGAGTTTCTTTTCCCACTTGACCGAGTACACCCTCTAAAGGATCATGTACCCATCCCGACTCACATAAGTTCACATATAACCCTATTTCACATGTTTCTAAATGCAATCACAAAAAGATAACATAGATACGACATGCAACACACGTAAAACGAGGTATATAGCATGTGAGTAATGCTTTTATTCTACTGTAGAAGTGTCCACCACACCAACATATTCATACACATGCATTCACATAATTCTCATGGATTTTATCATCCTACTCTTAGGATCACATCATGGACAACCAACACGGATTCATCTTTTTGCACAAGACAATGATATGCAGCATCCATATAACACGCCAAAGAACGTCCCATAAACCCCATCGTGTTGTGATTGTGAGGGAAAAAGCACAACCTTGGTACGTCTCATAAGCTTGTCACTAGCTCCTAACGACTCAAACCTAGTTCATTTTAACTGATACTCCTATATTCATTGATTCATTGGTTTAGGCTCCAAAATCGTAGCTCTGATACCACTTTTTAACACCCCCCATAAGTCGGGATCCTTCCTAAAGGCAACCCCAACCCATGAGAGTGTCACAATACTTGGTTTCCTAAGTTTGTAGTGCGAACAAACGAGTAGAGATTAATTTAAGACAACAATTTAAATATACAAGTTTTAGTTAGATAATTAAGTTACAAGTTAAGGGATGCAAATACCATCCCATTTAATACAACCAACTTGAATTAAAAGGTGGAGTCTAATAAGAGTCAAAAACTAGACAATAAGAGTGATGACTAGACCTGGCAAAAGTATACCGAACCCGAAAAACCGATCGAAAATACCTGAATCGACACCTGACCGTACATCCGAAAAGTATAACTGAACTTCGCCCCGAAACCTGAATCGACCTGAATTGATTCGAAATCGAACCGAATTTGTAATACCCGAAATAGACCCAAGATCGAATGAACCTGAATTGTTTCAATCCGAATTGTTTTAATCCGAACCGATATATACCCGAACCGATTTTAACCCGTATATTGATGACTGAAATCCAACTTTGAAACCCGAAATGACCCGAATGTATCTAGGCGTCACTTCTAAGGTGTCTTTTAGTGCATGAGAGTAACCCATTTGACGTCAATGAATTAATATTATATCATAGTTATACAAAAAACCATTATATTGCTTTTTAAAAAAAATTATTTGTATTATATCCAATGTTTTGAATAAAGACTTAATCCCTTGACATCCGATCCGATAATGACCTGACTCGAATCTCATCTGCTCTGATATTGACCCGGCCCGAACCTTATTTGCTTCGATATTTACCCGACTCAAATCTGAACCGACCCAAAATATCTACAACCGATTAAAAGTGGAAACTGAATCCAACCCGAGTTGAACCGAACTGAAATCGAAAAAAAAAGATAAATCGAAATAACCCGATCCGAAAGAACCCGAACCGAAACTGATCCGATTGACCCGTTTGCCACCTCTCGCTAAAAGTGAAGACCACTCCCCAAAGCCTCCAAGTTAATATATGCAAGTCCTACCTGTCAAACACTGCTCCCCATATGAGCGGAAATGTTCATCTATGTCATGCTATGATAATATACATGATTATGTAAATGAATGTCAATAACAACAATACAAAATACCTCATGGCTCCACCTCCAACACACCAATGTCAGGGACACGCCCACGACATCGCATCATACAACTAGGCACTCGGAACACGTCCGTGGTACCGGGCCCAAGTGCGACTCGGATCCCCTGCCATATATCGTGTCTCAACCACACGAGTTCCTCCAAACTCAAGTCCTTAATGTGCATATCCCTCTTGGAGTTGGAAGCTCCAAGAGGAAACTTAAGCGTAAGACGGCCTCCCAACCGTCTTACATCTCCTCAACAACCGTGTATCACAAACAATGCGAAATACCAACATGTTCTCCAACAAACAACAACACATAGATTGACAATCACAAACAAGTAGTATGTTTCTCAAACAACACAATTTATGTCATGATAATAATACTCAATTCATCATTAACCCACTCTTTTGTACCAATGCCTCATGTACATGTTATAATGCAATCTATCCAACAATGTGAGATCGACAAGCCATACTTACCTAAATATCCACAAGTCTGAATATTGCCAAACAATAACATACCATCAAACCTTAATTGCCATTACTTATGTTATAATGCATCTACAATGTTACTAATGTCAAACAATGTACAAATAAAAATTCATATCACCAAAACTAAGTAGGGAAACCCTACCTCTTGCAAGTCTTCTACAAACTTCAAGCTAGGGACTAGAGGTGCTCCTCAATGAAGTCTTCTCCTACATAATGTATAGTTAACTATTACTACGACATATTACAATAATAACAATACTAATTAACCTCTAATTACCCCCATTTAATTAGTCATAACCCTAGTTAATCCCTTAATATAAGTATTTTGTAATAATTAGAGTTTACTAGGATTAAAGAACAATAATAAAGATGAACATAAACTGACAAGTGTCAAGGGATAAACAAGGGTAAGAATTAGAAAGTGAATCTTCAATGGAATTACTTAGATTTTGTGGATAAGGATTAGTATGGGTGCTTGGAAGTTTAGAGAGGGTTTAGTGATAAGGTGAGGAGTGATTTTAGGGTAGAAAATCTGAAAATTGCGGCTTAAAGAGATAAGGTGAGTAAAATAAGCTTTCACGCATTTTTGGTGACAACGACAGGTTACTCGGTCGAGCGACGCCACAGTCGGTCGAGTGAACTCTGCACTCGATCGAGCGACAAAGTCCGGAAGTCTGTATAACAAATAGAGGACCTACTCGGTCGAGTAGAGTCCTAGTCGGTCGAGTAAGATACCACTCGGTCGAGCACTAAACCAATTAAGTTTCTAAAACATGAGGTGTTACAGTCTTCCCCACTTAAAACAAACTTCATCCCCGAAGTTAACACCCGACTCAAACAAGGTGCCTCTAATACTATAGTATATACCCCATGATACCCTGATGGTACTTGGTGATAAGTCACGACAGCGAAAGATAAGTACACGTGTGGATGACACTACCGACTCCAAGGTGAGGTAAGGACGACTAAGTACTAATAAATGACGGAGAAACAGAAGAACTTGCACTTGGTTAATACACCCTACCCCTCTAGAAGGAAGGTTACGACCTCGTAACCAAATTTATACCCCTCAAAAAGGTGAGGATACCGCTCTTTCATAGTCTCCTTGGCCTCCCACGTAGCCTCCTCTACTTGATGGTTAGTGTAACACCCCCATAAGTCAGGAGCCTTCCTCAAGGCAACCCCAACACATGAGAGTGTCACAAGACTTAGTTTCCCAAGTTTGAAGTGCGAATAAACGAATGTAAAGGAATTTAAGACAACGATTTAAATAGAAAAGTTGTAGTTAGATAATTAGTTACAAGTTAACGGCTGCAAATACCATCCCATTTAATTACAACCATATTAAAATAAAAGGTGGAGTCTAAAGAGTCAAAAACTAGACAACAAGAGTGATGAAAACAAAGCGAAGATCGCTCCTAAGCTTTCGCATATATGCAAAGCTAACTTGACAATTCACTGCTCCCCATATGAGCGTAAATCATCATATGGTTCACCATAGACATTTTGAATATACTTTGATTAGCTCCAATAATACAAATGTTCATGAATGGCATGCTACTATGATAATCTACATGAGTATGCAAATAATAATTAATACAATGATGCATGGCAACTGAAGTATCCACCTCCAACACACTGATATCAGGGACACGCCCACGACATCGCACGTCCGTGGTAACGAGCGCAAGAGCGACTCAGATCCCCTTCCAGACGTCGTATTTCAACCACACGAGTCCTTCCAAACTCAAGTCCTTAATGTGTACATCCCTCTTGGAGTGGGAAGCTCCAAGAGGCAACACAAGCGTAAGACGGTCTCCCAAATGTCTTACGTCTTTCCTCAACAACCATGTATCATACCCACTTCCAAATCCAACACATTCTCCAACAACCAACACCACATAGAATGATAATAACAAACAAGCAGCATGCTTCTTAATTAACACAACTCATGACATGTAACAAATTCTCAATTCATCAATAACTCACCATTTTGTACCAGTGTCCGATAAACATGTTATAATGCAAATTACCTAACAATGTGAGACCAACAGTTCTTACCCAACTCCTACATGTATGAATATTGCCAAACCACAACATACCATCAAACCCTAATTATCATTACTCATGTTATAATGCAACTACAATGTCATTAATGCTAATTAATGCAAAAATAAAAATATATATCATCAAAGCTAAGTAGAGAAACATTACCTCTTGCTAGTCTTCAATCATTCAACCAAACAAGCTAGAAGGCCTCCTCAATGAATTCTCCTCCTACACAAATTATGACTTCTATTACTACTAATTACAACAACAACAACAACAACAACAACAACAACAACAACAACAACAACAACAACAACAACAACAACAACAACAACAACAACAATAACAATATTAATTAACTCCCTTAATTACCCTAATTAATTAGTCACAACCCTAATTAATTAGAAGACCACACATTAGAGAAATAAGGTCTACTAGATAAGAATAAGAGAGAAAGGTTAGGGATAATCTTACAAATGCTAACAAGTGAGCAAGAACAAGAAATAGAAGACAAATCTCCAATTGTGTGAGCTAGTTCTTAAAGGATAAGATGTGTAATATTTTTAGATGTTTTTAGAGAGTGGTAGGGTAAGGTGAGGGTGATGTTAGTGACGAAAATCTGAAAATATTTGTGTTTATCCCCAGGCTAGGAGTTGGCGGGATGTCGGTGTAGTAGAGCCTCGGTCAGAGACCAAGACGTCTATACGGTAATGTTGGACAATTGGTTTTGATACATATTTAACTTGGTTGTAGTTGCTATTGTTTATTGGAGTTGACATTGCATTAATCACTAGTGTGTCCTTACACTTAATAAATGTTATTTTTGCATAGTTGTTCTACACAACCTTTGGTTGACGGGTGTTTGTTGTCATGTCAATAAAATGATGCTTGCTTTAATTGATGGCGTCATGTGATGAACCATTTAATAATTTTCGGTTAAATGAGGAGCACATTTAAAATAGCAAGTACTTGATTAGCTTGGCTGGAGTAGATGGGCGTGAAACTTGGACCAGACTTAGATCTAGCATCACTTAGTTAGAGACGATATTTTATCATGTTTAGTTAATTTAATTTCCGCTGCCAGTTTTGTAATTTAATTTAATTATTCAGTTACGTTGAGTTATAATAACACCATTAATGATTGTAATTTAATAAATTACTTTGGTTTGTTATCTTTGTTATTCATTGCCTCGGAAAACCAGGATGGTAACAGTCCCTTTTATTCAGGAATGTCTTGCTAAAGGCTGCTAAATAATTGGGAGTGTTACAAAGTGGTAACAGAGCAAACACGATCCTCATGCCTAACTAATGAACAATAGTGAATTTAGGATGGGTTTAATAAAATGAGCCCCGGGTAGAAACTGTTAGGAGCCCCTCTTAGTGCAGTTAAGAATCTAGCCTTAATTCATACCATGGTCCTCTCAGTCTTGAACCGAACACTTTGGGGAAGGATAACGAGAGATGGGTAATTACAAGGAAAACAAATGTATTAAATATGGGTCTATTGATGCTTTAAGTTGGATATTTTTTCTAACCTTGTTCGAGGATACGTGATTGAGGTATGTATATTATGATGGCGTTGAATTTGGCCTAGGGCCGTGTGATTTGAATGATTATGGTGTTGTAAATTTTGTTGGTTGGATTATCATATGCACTGTTTCGTGAATTTTTTTATCGAATGATTAAAGTATGAATAAGAGCAGGCTTAGTACAAGGAATTGGATGTTTAAATATGTAAATGTGTGTATTAAGTGAAGTAGATAATAATTCATGTCTAGAGATATGCCGATTGTGATGCCCCAAAACCAGGTTTAGCTACTTATATTTAGCACTAGCCTTTTGTTTAAGTAAGTAGGTTACGGGGACGTAACCCTATTTTATTTTAGTGGGATAGGATGTAATACCTCGTGTTTTGGTGACATTTTTGTGACATTTTGGTGATAATTGATAATAAAAGGGAGTTTTCGTCAAATTAGTTTGTTGTTTAATTCGGCTAGATAGTTATTTTGGTGAACTTCAGAACGGCAATGCTGTGGGCTAGGTGGTTGTGGAGGCCTTAGCTGTTGGTCACTGTGGTCGTCCAGTCAACCACATGTTTTTTTATTTACAGGAAAGTTAGTTTTATTTTATTATACAATCTTGCCTCCAAAGAGATCTACACCTACACCCTCTACCATGTCTCAAGAGGAGATCGACCGTTTAATATCCATAAATGAGGCCTTGACTGCGGTACTGAAGGCTAAGGGGTCAGCTCAGGATCCAGCGAAGATGAATGCTAATATCGCAAGGCACTACCCGACGAAGTATGACGGATTAGGTGAACCATCTTTACTTGGAGATTGGAACATGGAGTTTGACAACCTTTTTGAGCTGCTAAATTGTCCTGTGAAGCTGCAAGTAGATCAAGCTGCGCACTATTTGAGGGGAAAAGTCGGTTTATGGTGGAATCGTAATAACGAGGTCATGAGGGAAGCTTGGAAGGAGAGTGATGAATCTTTTATCACTTGGAGGGGTTTCAAGGAGGCTATGAGGGCTGTGTTTGTACGAGAACATATCAAGAGCAAGATGAGAGCTGAATTTGATTCTTTCAAGATGACTGATGAGATGACGGTAGAAAGCTATCACAATCGATTCCTGAAACTGTCTGAGTATATGTCTGACTTGAATTTCGGTGGGGAGATACTAGAATTAAGGTTTGAGAAGGGGATAACAACAACTATTAAGAAGAGGCTTACAATTGGTCAACCAAGTACCATGGATGATGTTTATCAGCGAGTTGGGCATCCTGAGCGAATTACAAATATATTAAAGGAGGAGAAGAAGGAGAAGGAAGAAATTAAAGGAAAGGGAGAGAAGACAAAAACAGAGACGGTGAGTGAAGGAAAAGATAAGAAGCCAAATAGTGGCCAATTTCGGACCTATACTCAAGTGACTTCGGATTTGGAGGGAGCATGGGAGCTGGTCGTGGAGGTGGTGATTTGGTATGGAGGGCGTGCTACACTTTTGGAAAATACGGGCACAAGGCAAGGGAATGCAGATCAACAACAACGTTTAGTAATGGAAGTAAAGGCTATGGAAATGGTAACCGAGGGAACTATCACACCCTAGTCCGAAGTGTTGGGAGCAACAGGAATCAGCGACAATGAAGTAACCAGTAGAGCTACCACAATAGACAAGGAAATGGAGGTGGCCAGAGCAATGGTGAAAGTCAAATGGAGGAGCTACAATGGTGCAAGTGAATGGAGAGAAGGGTAATTAGTTAAAATATGGATTTAGAGGATTATTAATATTATATGGCAATTTAAAATACTCCTAGCATTTTCATAACGTATTTAATAGAAAACTTCGGGACGAAGTTTTTTTATTGTTGGGTAGAATGTGATACTACTAAAGTTTCGCTTTTAGTATAACTTTCCTTATGTGTGTTTAATGCGATTGGTTAATCTTATTTTTATAAGTTATCCAATTATGTGATATGAGTAATTGCCTTCATAGTATGTGTTGATAATGATAGCATTTCTGTTGGTATGTATGGTGCTAGTTTTGAGTGTTTGGGTGAACTTCAGGGACAAAGTTCTTTTTAAGGAGGGAAGACTGTAATACCCTGCATTTTAGGGCTTGGTCAATAGTTAGTCAACGGTGAAATCTTAAAATAAGTGTTTTATAAATTAGAATTACTGGATATTAAGAGATTAGATTATGCGACGGGATAAATAATTAATTTATAAATGGGTCGGGATGACATAGTTGGGCGTGTAACCTGAGTAGAGCAAGGGCTTGATTTCTGGTAAATAATAATAGTAGTAGTAATAAAAGAATAATAATATCATAATATGACATATTATAATTATTGGTAGGTTTACTAGCAATTTCCTAATTGTCCTTACCTTACCACTATATAAGCCAATCTAACCTACCAATAAGTCCTTATTGCACATTATATTCACAAAACTCAAATAAAGAGATAGAGAGAGATTTAGAGGGAGAAAAAAAAGGGGATTCATCTCAATTATTAATCTTAAGGTAATACCGTTTTACAAACTAACTAATCCTTCTTTCAATTATTTAATACATCGTTGACCACATGGACTGGCCATAACCTTGACCCTGACTCATGACTGTCGTTGACCACCCCTTGACCACTGTTGGCCAGCGAATTAAGGGTTTGACAATGTATTATATTGCTACTATTGTTGTTGAATGGAACGACTTTGGGCTGGTTTTTACCCTTGTGTGTGGCTGGCCTAGGGCAAGCTAACGGTTGGGTGTTGTTGTGGGTGGAGTGGAGGTCGTGTTGGTGGTCGGAGGTGGCAATTTGGGTGGTGGTTATGTGTATTAACCAGGTTACATGTATAGGGAGGCGAGTGGTGTTGTTATTGTTGTGTCGAGTGCAGATGTTTGTGGGCTCGTGAGGGAGGTGTTATTGGCGGTGCTGGGGTGAGGTGGTGGTCTGTAGTGGTGGTGGTGGTCGTGAATAGTTTTTTAAACCGTGTCTTTGTATACGCTGCGTCGGGTTCGTATGTTTTTGGTGTTAGAGCTGCGTGGAAAACGTGGTTGGGGCTGCCGCTGGTGCAGGTCTGGACTGGTGGGTGAGTGTGGTGGATGACTAGGTGGGGTAGTGGTGGTGGTTTTTTTTTGTGTTGGTGTATAGTTCGTGGGTGTATGGTGTTGTTATGGGGCTGTTTTGTTGCTGCTGTTTGGGTCGTTGTTGCTGCTGTCCTGGGTGGTTGTTCGGGCGGCTGGCCACCGTGGCGAGGTGTGGGGTGAAGGTGGTCCATGGTGGTGATGGGTGATTGGTTGTTGGCCGTTAAAGTTAGGGTATAAAGGGGCGTGTTGTATGTAGTGTTAAACATGGGTTCAACGTGGGTATGGGGATGTTGGGTGTTATTTAAGACGGGTCCAATTAATTATGTATATGTCTTCTTAGCGTCATGTAACTAGATTAACTAGTAATTGTGGTGATTATTTATGATTAGGTGAAGGTTTTATTGAGGAATTCTATTAGAGTAGTTGTTTGGATTATACAATTTACATTGTCTTATATGTTCAATTGTCTAACTTGATGCATTAGTAGAATTGTTGGCATCTCAAGCGGTATACCCGTGTTGTTGGGTGAGTTGGGACGGTTTGAATTGGCTTGGCATCATCTTGTTATCTATAATCGGTGTTGGTATTTTCTGTTGAGATTCATCTGTCTTGTGGAACCATAATTATTGTGGTTGATAATATTACTGTGAGTTTATCCTCAGTCTCGGACTCGGACGCCTATTGAGTTTATCCTCGGGCCAGGAGTTGGCAGGACGTCGGT
Organism: Silene latifolia; assembly: GCF_048544455.1. NCBI lineage: Eukaryota > Viridiplantae > Streptophyta > Magnoliopsida > Caryophyllales > Caryophyllaceae > Silene > Silene latifolia. The sequence goes on along the minus strand of NC_133538.1, from coordinate 87,967,039 downwards.
GGAGTGAAGCCTCGGTCAGAGACCGGGACGTCTATACGGTAATGTTGGATAGGTTGTTGTGATACATATTCCACTCAGTTGCGGGTGCTATTATTATTGGAGTTGACATTGCATTTATCACTAGTTTCCTTACACTTTATAAATGTTATTATTGCATAGTTATTTTACTCAACCTTTGGTTGACGGGTGATTGTTGGCATGTCAATAAAATGATGCCTGCTTTAATTGATGACATCCTGTGATGAACCATTTAATACATTTCCGGTTAAATGGGGAGCAAATTTAAAATAGCAGGTACTCGATTCGCTAAGCTGGAGTAGCTGGGCGTGAGACTTGGACCAGACTTAGAGTCTAGCATCACTTCGTTACAGACGATATTTTATCATGTTTAGTTATTTAATTTCCGCTACAAGGTTTGTAATTTAATTTAATTATTCAGCTATGTTGAGTTGTAATAAGACCATTAAAGATTGTAATTTAATAAAGTACTTTGGTTTATTATCTTCATTATTCACTGCCTCGGAATACCGAGATGTTAACAGTGCTTTTTATTTGGGAATGTCTTGCTAAAGGCTCCTAAATAAATGGGGGTGTTATAGCTGGTCATCCACTCTTATGGTCATCAACACCGCCGCTAGACGACGTTACGTCACCCTATCCGGCCTACTGGCTACTTGCTTCATTGGTACAACTACTTTTCATATACTCCGTATTTATATAGTTATTAATATAAATTTTTAGGAATACAAATTTTCGATTTATAAATTTTGTGTAATTTGTATTCAATTTGATTTGTTAGTATGATTGTGGCCTATTTGGGGAAGTATATCATTTGCTTAAAGGTTAATCGTAGTCACTTATGTCCTATTTTGTGTGTTTATGTGCCTCTATTTTTATTGCTCCATGATTTAATTCGGGTTAATTGAGGACTGTTTCTGACATGTGCTTGTTTTCATGGCAGTATAGAGTTTGACAGAGACAATGAATTGTTTGCGTTTGCTAGTGAATATAGGCGGAACAAAGTCTTTGCGTACTCCTCTGCTAGAATTTCTCCTTTAAATAATTGTGTGCAGTCAGTAGTCTCTATCTTGTATGTTTGGTTCCCTTGTGTTGCAATCTGTTCGAGTAAACATAGCATTTTTGGTAATTGGTTTTCTTTAGGTAGTGAATAAACCAACACAAGTTCACTGTGGTGTTGTTGACATTGCGACACGATCCAAACTAAGCTGCTTGAGTTGTAATAAGCACTCCCAACAATGTATTGCTAGTAGTGACTACGATGGAATAGTAACTGTTTCGGATGTTAATACCAATCAGATAGTTTTTTATTACAGCATTTTTCTCTTTTGCATGGTGTTCTGTCACATATTATGGTATTATTTCATCACGTTGTACACCATTGTTGACTATGCCATTTCAGAGTGTTGGGGAATATGAGAAGCATTAAAAACGTGCTTGGAGTGTGGACTTCTCATGGACTGAACCCTCACTGCTAATGTCGGGTGGTGATGATTGTAAGGTATTATAATCAATTCGTTACTATATAGGATAGACTAGATGCAATTTTAGTCCGCTATGGATTTTATTTTCTTAGCACAAAACAATATTACAAAAACTGGAGTGTTTTCTACACTTCGTTCACCAAGCTCATGGTAATGTATTTTGTTCTGTTTAATCTCTTCAATAGGGTAAAGTATGGTCCACCAAGCAAGAAAGGGGTGTTCTTACCATGAACACGAAGGCAAATATTTGTTCTATGGAAGTGTAATCCTAGATCTAGCTTTCATGTGTCTGCCCCTATTTCTCTTCTACTTGTTCAAATTTGTCAATCGATTATTGTCTATCTAGAAAGTCAGCACAAGCTAACCACCCTTTTCCTTGTAGTGTTGAAATAACAATTTTCGTCGAATCGTTAACTTGAGTATGTATATACACGAAGTCGTACTTGATTAATTGAAGTGAAATGTAAAGGCTTATTAACTTATGTATCATATTGGTCTTCTAGAGTTGTCTTACTCCACTAGAGAGTGTCGAATCGGTTGAACTCAAAACTTATTTATAACTCAAGGCAACTACTAAAGATAAATTCTATGGATCCACTTTTTGAGTGTCCTCATAAACCACTTGAATGGACAGTAATAAAGGTATTTCTTCAACTATCATTACTTTTATCTACAATATTAAGTATATATAGGTGGGATCCGGTGAGTCCACCTAAATATTTGAGTCCATGAGTCTATAAAATAATATCACGCACTATAAAAAACATTATCACGAATTTTTATTTTTTTTTCGAATTTTGTTTTTCCGAAAACTTTTTTTTTAGTGTAAGGGGTGATATTGTTTAGTGTAACGTGTGATATTTTAAGTTGTTATATTGCTTGGTATACCGTATGATATTGTATTATAAAACAATATCACGAATTTTTTTTTTAGTTTAAGTTGTTATATTGTTTAGTATAACGTGTGATATTGTAAGCTGTGATATTGTTTAGCATAACGTGTGATATTGTATTACAAAAAAATATCACGAATTTTTGTTTTTTTTAAAATAAACTGTGATATTGTTTAATATAACGTGTGATATTGTATCATGGACTCATATATATAAAATTAGGATCACATGAGTCCCCCCTATCTTTTTGAGTCCGTGAGTCCATGATATAATATCACACGTTATATTAAATAATATCACAGCTTACAGTATCACACGTTATACTAAACAATATCACAGTTGGAAAAAAAAGTTTTTGAAAAAAAAAATTGAAAAAAAAATCGTGATATTGTTTTGTAATACAATATCACACGTTATGCTAAACAATATCACAGCTTTTACGAAAAAAAATTTGTTAAAAAAATTTTTCGAAAAAATAAATTTTGAAAAACAAATTTCGTCATATTGTTTTGTAATACAATATCACAAGTTATGCTAAACAATATCACACATTATACTAAACAATATCACAAGTTACACGAAAAAAAAATTGTTAAAAAAAATTTCGAAAAAAAAGTAAATCGAAAAAAAAAAATTGAAAAATTCTTTTTCGAAAATTCTTTTTTATTTTGAAAAAAAAAACAAATTCGTGATATTGTTTTGTATAGTGCGTGATATTGTTTTATGGACTCATGGACTCAAATATTTAGGTCGACTCACTGGATCCCACTCTCTCTCTCTCTCTCTCTCTCTCTCTCTCTATATATATATATATATATATATATATATATATATATATATAGAAATAGGATCCTGTGCGAACCTAAAGTTCGGTGCGAACTGTGCGAACTAAAAATCCCAACCCCTTACTCAATCAGTTTTAGACACTCCCGTCATTTTCCTTTCTCCAACTAAAACTCACTCTCACTCTCTCTCATAACTAACGAGGACGGCGACGGATCTTCGTCTTCTCTGCGACGGTGACGGCTCTACGTCTGCTCTGCGACGGTGACGGCATATCTTTCTTCGATCCTTACTGTATGTTTCCCCCTTTTGCAACCCTAATTTTTCCCGATTTTCATTGTTCAACTGCAGTTGTGATTATTTTTCCCTTTTTCATTATTATAATAATGTTAAATTTTTATTTTCACAAGCTATTAGTTGGTACAACTGTTCAATCCTTTATTCTTTGTGCATTTGTTGATACAATTTTACTTCCGATTATTTTTCGAAATCGATTATCCGGAACCTAGGTAGTGAAAGCCTGAGTTTATCTTGTCAAGCTACATAGAATCCTTTATGTTGTCGTATACACTCATTCGTTATGCTAGATACACCCTATTAACTTGTATATTTACTCAGATTTCATCTCATTCTCTGTATTTTTGTCTTGGGGTACGTAGATACAGTTTGAAATGCTTTTAGAAACACACCTTTAGCTGGCTATATACACTTTACTTTGTCATTGTTAGACATTGTTTACAATGTTGATTTTTGCCTTACTTTTCTTTTTCATTTGTTTTTTGTATTCCTGTCTGTTGTGAGAAAATATTGGCCACCATGGACAATGTATTTTACCTTTGACTCAATGAACCAAAACCAAAAGCGTCGTCTATATACAAACCCCGCAATTTATTTGCTCACCCTAGATACAATCCTTCACATAGGTATATACACTCAATTCTCAAGCTAGATACACCCCTGTTAACTTTTGTTTGGGTTGCTAGATACAGTTTGAAATGCTTCTAGAAACACACATTTAGGTGGCTATATACACTTTTTAGTCCATTTTTTATATTCGTCGCTTACACACATTTTCGTAATATTTTGTGTCACTAATAGTTCTATTTTCAGTTGTTTCATATCCAAGTATGGCAACTTGGTGCAATGGTTGTGTTGTCAATCTTCTTGATGAGGATCAACAATGATCGTTTCGTGCCCTTTATGTCGGTGAGAAACAATCGGCTATGGGTTTGTTTTTCTCCGTTAAAGGACGTTATAGTGACTGGCCGTCACTATCAAGCATATGATTCTGTGTTTAATAATCAAGATCTTATGCATAAAATCTTCTCTAAAATGGATCTTCATGAAGATAAAGCACATATGGCGCTCGTATGTCAAAATTGGGCTCAATCTGTTTTCGATACACCCAAGTGCACTGGTGTTAGCATGGCTTATTGGCTTTTTGTAGACATAAATGATGTGAATGGTGTTCGCATTATTCGTAGGGGTCCTAGAATAGTCTTCCAAACATGCAAATGTTTCTTAACGGAGGATATGATTGCCAAATTCTTAGTGCATTTTCAGCAAGCAAAAAATCCATCTTAGAGTACTCATCTTACTGTTCTTGATGATGTTGCACGCGCCAAAGTGAATGAGTCGTTGCATGCTTTAGCTGCTTCTAGTGAGGAACGAGATAGAGCCATTGGCATTCTTTGCGGACTTACTAGTCACTCGTGACAACATATCCTTTCTTGATTTACCTTTGATGTTGTATATATAGCTCATGTGTTCCCACTTTTTGTAATTAGGGTTTTGCATGTTTAGGTTTTAATGTGGCCCTTTAGGTAGTCAGTTGTCTACTTGTTTATTAATTATAATCGATGTCATCAACCTTCTTAGTTTAACATTTTGGATAATATTAAATTTAATGTAATCCCTGTACTTTATTTTCAATATGGAATGGTTCACTTTTTCTATGAACTTGTTATGTATTTTCAAATGCAATGTTCTTTACTTATGAGTTTCATTGACTTTTACATCTGTTATACTTCCTTCTGTTGTTACAATTTTATTTTGTTACATTTTTTATGATACCCTGCCCCCTACTTTTCTTTTTGTATTCTGCCGCTCTTAATTGTTTACATTTTGTTGATGTTGCTAGACACACACCTTCACCTAGCTAGATACACTTTCTCCCCTCTCTATTACTAACGAGTTCTGCTTTAGTTAATAACTAGGTACACAATCTTAAATCATTGCATACACTGCTTGTTTTAGATCTGCGGATACACACCCATAAGATAAAGTTGGCTAGATAACCTTTCTCTATTGATTTGTTTTAAGATACATACACTTTTTGAAGTCACTAGTTACACATCTTCTGGCTGCTACATACACTGTTTTGCCAGCTAGATAGACTTACCTTAGTTCTGAGATACATGACTTTTGGCAGTTACATACACTTTTCTAAACTTCTAGACACACATATTTAATTAGCTACATACACTGTTTGAATGTGCTAGCTACACACCCACAAGATAACGCAATATAATCTGGAGATAGATGATAAACTTGGCTAGATAGCTTTTACTCTGTTTATTTTTTTCAAGATATATATCTTGTTTTGAGCGCTAGTTACACAACTTTGGGCATTTACATACACTGTTTTTGATCTGATAGATATAGACCTTGAAGACAAAGTTGGCTAGATATCCTTTACCCTGTTGATCTGTTTTAAGATACATACACTTTGTTGAGTCACTAGTTACACATCTTCAGCCTGCTACATACACTGTTCTTAGTTATGAGATACACGACTTTTGGCAGTTACATACACTTATCTAAACTGCTAGACACACATATTTGATCAGCTACATACATTGTCTTAATGTGCTAGACACACATATTTATCTTTTACCTTGTTTTATCTGTTTGGAGGTATATACACTTTGTTTTGAGCCGCTAGTTACACATCTTAGGAAGCTACATATAAGGTAAAGAAAGTAGTTGTCGGGTTCACGACTTTGGGCATTCCCATACACTTTCCTACAACACTAATCTCTTGTTTTACATATACAAAAATGATGGATTTAACGATCAGCAATCATGGTGCGAGTACAAGCAAAGAACAAGCTATTGCGAGGCAAAACTATGTAAGAAAACCAAGTAAAAGGAAGAGAAATGATGATGATGGTGGTGGACATTGTTTTCTACGTACTCGTATGTCTCCTAAAATGCTGATGTCATTTATCAACAGTGGTTTAAGTGAGAAACAAGTATCTGATATTAAAGACATGGGATTTGGTGGCCTTCTCACTCTCAAGACAGATATGGTGCCGGGGGCTCTTGGTCATTGGCTTGTTACCCGTTTTAATTCTGCGTCTTGCTCTTATATGAAAGGTCAGTTTCATATAACAGATGAAGATATTCATTTGACAACCGGTATTCCAATCAGTGGAAATGAAGTTCAAATAGCTTCCTTAAATGATAAAGATAAGGATTTTCTTGAGTTGAAGAGTAGTTGGATGAAACAATTTGATAAAGAAGCGGGCACAGTGGAGACTAAGGACATCCTTAGTCTGCTTATCACGCAAAAGGAGGGCGGGGATCAGTTTAAAAGAAACTTCATTGTATTTGTTGTTTCTACTTTTCTTATGGGTGTAAAGGGGACCCTTGCAAGTCTTCGAGTCCTGAAATGTCTTAAGGATGTTTCATCTGTTCAAATGTTAAACTGGAGTGGGTTTACCAGAAAACAGTTTATTGAAAGTGTTGACTCGTGGAGAAGTTCGAAGAATGATTGGTTTGGAGGTCCCATCATGGTTTTTGTCTTTTGTTATTTAGATAGGGTGTCCTACAAGTTTTTCTCAGTTCCTCGTGTCTTCCCCACGCTAGCAAATTGGACAAAAGTTAAAATTTCAGAGAGGCTTAAGATTGAGATGCAAGATGGGTTTGGAACAGGAGCTGTTCTTCCTCGGATTGTCAAGGGTGTAGTTAAGGAGATAAGTTTCATTGTTCCATCAGCGAGTTCTGAGTATTCTAATCAAAGCAAAAACAGAGTCCGGTGATGAATCAAGGCTTCCTCAAAGGCTGGTCGACCGATACTAAGCGAGAGAAATGCTATCAAGGTTCTGCGCAGAACCGCAACTATTCTTGCAGATTCTTATGCAATGTTCACAAATTCTTTGGAAGCAGCCAAAGTTGTTCACCCTGACTCTAAACTTTTACAACATCTAGCTTTAATGGATGAAGCTCTTGGTGCATGCTGTCCTTCATCACAACCAACAGATGACACTGAAAAAGATAAAGAAAAGGAAGCAGTTTCTAATGAAGATGAACATGACAGTCAGAAATCTAATCCATGGTCTAAGCTAAATGGCAAGTCATTTGAATCTGAAGATGAGTTGTGGGCATTTGTTGTAAAATTAGAAAGTGCCTTGGGAAAATGACCGGTTAATGTTCAAAGTAATGTTAACAAGAAAGCGAAATCTACTATCGGTTTCTGCCAGTCACAAGAGGAGTTGTGTGAACCGTTGAATATTGATAAAACAGCTAAAGCTTCAACTTTGTTCCGTCGATCACCAAGGTTTACACACCAGTCCCCTTCATGTAAACTTCAAAGTTCAGAACCACATCAAGTTGTTGAGAAAAAGTTACACGAGGATGGTTTACACATTGCAGACGAACATATGGAGAGTAATGTTCTGAAGAAATCAAAATCAGTTAACCTTTTCGATTCCAAGACTCCAGCTCCAGACTTGCCAAAGTCAACTTCTCCTATCCTTCTGGACTCTCAGTCACAAAAGGACTTGTTTGAACATTGAATTTTGAGAAAAGAGCGAAGCTTCAACCTCAATCCGTCGATCACCAAGGTTTACACACCACTCCCCATCAGCTTTTACACCACCTTCATTCAAACTACTAAGCTCAGAATCAGAAGAAGATGTTAAAAATATGTGTGATGGTTTACACGTTGTAGATGAAAACGTTGTAAAGAAAGCAAAATCTGCTAACCTTGTGGATTCCATCATGGTGCGTCGAAGAAAGCGTAACTGTTCCATCCGAAAAATTGTCTAAGTCAACTTCTCCTATCCTTGTGGAATCCGAGTCACAAAAGGAGGAGTCTGAACCGTTGAATGTTGAGAAAACAGCACAAGCGGGAACCTCATTTCGTCGATCGCCAAGGCTTATACACGACTCCCTACCAGTGTTTACTCCTCCTGTGTGTCCATCACCTGATCCCTTGACCCCAACTGAATTCCCACTAGTTATTAGCTCAGAATCACAAGAAGATGTTTTGCAAAAGATCGTTGATGATGCTTTAAATATAAATGTAAATGTGGAGCCACTTGAAGTACCACTTTTTTCTTTGCCCCCAGATGAACCAACAAGGGCTAAGAGGGTTAGAGTTCAGACATGAGCTTTTCGATCTCCTTTTCTTCAAAGAAGTATCAGACTTGACGGCAAGGTGAATAAAAATGAGAGAGAAGCACTGGACTATGTATTTTCAGAATTTTCTGATGACAGGTTTGTACGGTACTTCAAATTTATTGCTAGATACATTCCAAACAATTCTTCATTTCATATTTATAGTTAGGTAGATACAGTCATTACTTTTCTTAATTTATTTTCTCATTTAATTTTGATTGAACAATTATGTATGCAGTGAGATCCTGTTCAAAATTGGTACAGACATTTCAGTTACTCGAGCAAATTTGAAGATGCTAGTATCAGGTGATATAGTGCCTAAACAAGTGATACATGCCTGGTGTTGCGTTTTGAATAAATGTGAAACAATTAGAGCGCATACTTCACCTTCTAGGTTGTATCTCCCATTGTCTAGTGAAGTAAGTTCTCAAATTGATGACAATTTTACGGGGGCATCTTTGGTAAGTATTTACATTTGCTAACCTTCTTGTATGGTTTTCTAATATAGACATTTTTTAAGAACAAATATTATACATTTGCAGATCTTTGTACCTATAGTTTCTGAGAAGCCATTTGCAATGTGTTTCAACTTCCTAACAAAGAAGTTGGAAATCTTACATTTGATGAGGCTAGAGATGGTAAATTTTGCACCAAGTATTGAGCCTACGGTATCCACATTTCAGCCTACTTGTTTTGTTGATGCTATCATACGATATTAATATTAGTTGCATTTTTGAGAAATGTTTGAATTTATATGTCCTATGCAGAAAGACTTTGTTATTAAATGCTTGCTCAAGAAAATGTCGTCTATAGTGGCTGTCCATGACACGAAGCCAGAGGAGATTATTCTGAGGTCAAATCTTGGTAATGGAAGTGATTCAGGAATTTACCTCATGCGGTTGTTGGAGAAATACAAAGGAGAGAGAAGGACTTGTGTGTTGGGACTCTAAGATGTAAGCTGCTTTACAATGTTTTTTTCCCTATTTATTTACTTGTATGTATATGAGTAGTATAAATCAATGTTCCTTGTTTTGTAGAACAACCAAGTTAAGGTTTTTGGTACAAGGGCATGCTATGAGTTGTTGTCTTTTGCTGGTAATCAAGACTTCCAAAATCTAAGAAAGAATCCCAGAGGTGCCACCAAGGATACCCGTCAATGTCAGTTGTTAGACACAGAAATATTGGCTCGGGTAATCAATGCCCGCAAGGATGACAAGTAATTTCTAAACTTTTATTACATATTTGTTTGATTTTTGTTTTAGAAGTTGTGCTAATTGTATTGGTTTGTAGGTATTTGGATGAAATTATCGTGGCCCTTTGAATGGATGAATGTCTGTAGAAAAGCAATGAAAAGTTTGCAAAATCGTCAATGGATAAGGGATACGGTTAGTATATAAATATTTTTCATTTAATCGACCAGATAGGTGATCAAAATTTTGTAACAATATTTACATTTGTAGGTGATTGACATGTTTGGTGTGATGTGTACATATAATCGACCGGATATTATTCGTACTTGCCTTCAACGGTGAGGGTATGTATCTAAGTAGTACATTTTGAATTTACTTTTTACTTTTCCCTTTTTTACTCCATTTTTGTGAGGAATAATATGTCATCTCAACTATGTTCCAAAAGAAAAAACAGATGTCATATATTTGTTAGTATAGTTTATTAACTTATTTTTTTAATTTGTCAGTATGCTAAGCCACAATTAAAGGTTAACGAGGTAAACTTTGTTTGGTGCCCTCATCTTAAGATGCACTACACGCCAAAAGATGGAGCTACTATTGAGAAGGTAAAGTTACTAATGTCCAAACTGTGATAATATATGCATAAAATACTAATTACCATGCATATCCTAGTTACTTACCTATGTAAATCATTTTGCTTTTATGTAGGTTTTTTTCACAATCGGCAAAGATGGTAACCATTGGTTAGCTTGTGTGTCTGATCTCAAGGAGGAGAAGAACTACATTTTGGACCCTCTCAGGAAATATAAGAAAAATGATAAGAAAGCTGTGGAGGAATATAATACTTATGTGGAGGATATTGTATGGTCGCCATTTTTTATTTTAATTCAGTCTAGAAGTCACAATCTAAGATATTCATACAAGTATTTTTGTTGATTGTTTGTTGTTCACAGATAGTCAATGTTGCAAATCAGATACCGAGCACCAATGGTTACAAGCGCATCAAGGCCATCAGTTTGTTTCCTACTGAAATGAAGGATGTCCCTCAGCAACCAAACATGTTAGTTTGTGATATATTTTTGTGTTATTTTTTGCTTAATGTTAATTATTTTAATATCATTTTCAATATCATATGTTGCTTGAATAGTTTTTGATCATGAGTATATGTCATGAAGTTTCGGAAGGTGCAATGTTCAATACAGATTTGTGGACGGACAAGAAACATTACAAAGTGAGTTTAATGGACTTGATAATTCATATATGTTTTATCTTAAATTTTCTGCCATTTTATCTTAAAATTCTGTCATTTCTGTCCTATGTTTTAAGAGATTCGACCAGCTTTACATTACCTGTTGTAGACGGACTGTAATGATACCCTAAATGCACCCATGCTAAACCGTTATGTGGGAAATGCACCCTGTCTTTTAGAAAAGCACATTAGCGTACATACACTCAGGGAAGAATTATGGGAACAACTTGAATATCCCTAGTCCAGTCTACAGAATCACTAACAATGAAGACTGCTTGCACCCTGGTGGAGGATATGTACTTCTTTCGGGCTGCCATTTTATCTTAATTTTTTCGCCTTTTTTGTTTTGTTTTGCAGACTTGATTGCTTATCGTCGACAAATTATGTTGCGGTGATAAAATGGGAGAAAAACACTTCTCGGGTATCCTTTTTCTGTATTTTTATATGTTTGATTTGTCATCATAGGAGTCGTTCGAGTTGGTTTTTTTTTTAATTGCTAGATACACTCCTTCAGGTTGCTACATACACTTTTTTAAATGGCAGATACACTTTTTAAACTAAAAAAAAAATCAAAAACTTGAACAAGGGGTAGTTTAGTCATATTAGGTGCAGTAGCAGAATTAGGATTTCGTAGTCAATATTTTTTCATTTTTCAGAGAGATGATCTCCCATGATAGTCTCTCGTTTTGCGTTATGCTGCTTGTAAGTTATAAGTCTTAATTCCGTTAGTCTCGAAAGACGTATCACGTTTGAATTATTGTGTCGGAATCTTGTAATTAATTTAATGGTCAAATCGAAAGGAAGAAACAGTAGGAAGGAAAAGACTAAAACTTCAATCATGAGGTGATGAGAAAAAGAGGGAAGAGTGTGAACCTTGCGGTTTTCTGAGATGCCTACTGTCAGCCAGCAATTGCGATTACGTTTTTTGAGTTGTAATCTTTATGTTTTTCAGGTTGGCTACATTATGTTTTTTGAACCGCTAGATACACTCGTTAATATGGCTGCATACACTATAGTCTGTCACTACATACACCTTACACTTCCATAATGTTGCTTTAAAATAATTCAACCTCATGTCATTCTTTTTTTAATCTCCAGGCGATTTTTCACAATGGTTGATGATGAAGATTATTGGATTATTTCTTTTAATCAAGCCTCATTTCAAAGGATTCGGCATCAGTTCAAATTTTTATTTTTCTTGCAAGAGTGGTTATACTTTGAAGAGGTTGATTAAGTCGGGGTGACTTTTGTCTAGTATTTCACATTTTTTAGTTTCCTTGTGCTGTTTGTATCTTTTCAAAGGAAATAACTTGGAACATCTGTGGTCAACTAGATACACTTCTTTAGACTGCTAGCTACACTTGTTCGTACTGCTAGATACACTCCTTCATTATTTTTAGAAAAGGATGTTCGATACAAACGCCATCTTTGTAGGAGAATTCAGAACTTTTTGTCCATTTTTCCATCTAAGAATATGAAAAATTTAAGACTAAATTTATATAAAAGAGATGATGTGTTTTGATGATGTGTTTTCCTAGTTTATATAAACAAGTATACAATGACGCATTGTGACCATACATTTTTTCGGACTGGTAGTTACATTCCACGAGTCCATAATAAAGAAAAAAAATGATTTGGTTGGAGTAATTTGATGTTCAAGAGTTCATTGTGACCATACACTTTTCCGGCTAATTGAAATTCTGTTATTAGTATTAAATTATCATACTTGACATTTTTGATCAAGTATGATAATTTAATTACAGATAAACAAATAAAGGATAATGCTTACTATAATGCTTGACACTTAATAACAAATAAACAACACAAAAATTGAAGAAATTTGAAATGTAGTACTCCGTAATAGTTTTGCATAACATGCGACAAACAAAGGATAATTACTTATTACAGATCAAAATGTGGATTGTAGCCCATATTTGAAGTTATAAAATATAACCAACATTATAAAAAGTGCAGTACAAATTAATAATCCGGAAAGTAATTGCGGATTTCAAAACGAATATCACTGAAAACATCATTATCTCCTTCAACCCAATCCACCGGGTCGTTTTCCCATGCAAGCGGAACTGTCCTGAACTCAAAGGAAGGCCCCTGAGCATACAAATATGCCACCAGTTCCAAATCATCTCTATTAGCAACCCATAAATATGGTCCTGACGGAGGTTTAACGTTTTCAAACCACCACCTCGAAGCTTCATTATTAGTAAAAGCGCGCTCCAGTTTGCGTGCTTGACGGAAGCATTCGCGCTCATCTCCCGCTCCAAACTCAATCATTGCATGTCCCTTGAATGACCCATTTGAAGAAATAGCCGGGTGGATAGCTTGAACTAAATTTAATCTAGCACCCCGAATAACTTCTACTAATCTGTCAAGATCATATGAGAGAGTTTCCTTTCCAAACCCATCTCTTGTGCTTGGCAAATTATAAAGAATACACATCACAGGTTTGACGTACGATATTTCGGAATGGCGTCCGAAACTTTCTATTTTATCATAGGATGCATCAGATTCATAGGATGCATCAGATTCATAGGATGCATCAGATTCATAGGATGCATCAGACTCATAGGATGCATCAGACATAATTATGGGATGATTGAGTATGCAGTTATGGAAAGATATTTGGTGTAGTTTCAGTATAAGATTAAGTTTGAAGTTTTTTGAAACAAACACATGAAAACCTATTTATATTGAAATAATTAAAGCAGATGCAATGCATCCGATGAATCTGATGCATAGAAACGTTTGGTGCATTATATGAATCTGATGCACAGAAATAATCTGATTCATAGGATGAATGTTTGGTGTGAACGAATTAAGTTTGAATTTTTTTGAACGAATGAATGTTTTTTTGAACGAATGAATGTTGTTTTATAAAGGTCAACCAAAAAGAATCCAAAAAGAAATAAACACACTCCGTACTATTTGTAGATATCAGAAGTTTGAGGATAAAGATGGAAGTAGTTTCATATTGTGCACACTTTCTTTTCACAAATTCTTACTTAAGACGGGCACTATCCGTCTTAAGTTGTAGACGGATACCATTTTGTGAGACAAAATGCGCAAATAAAGGATAGTGGGAGGCACATGGGGGTGCCCCCACTTGTCCCCCATATTCGTTTTGTGAGTGTAACTACCCGCCTTAAGATTCGACCCGTCTTAAGCAAGACCTACTCCTTTTTAAAATAAAGAACTTAATCTTCAATTTGTATTTATATTTTATTTTTAATTATGTGTGTCACACCTCGACTTGAACAGTAAACGTGAGACATTAGACAACGAAATAACACTTCGCAACTTGGGCAATTTCTAATATCATGATGCGTTAATTAAACATACTTCTTAGAAGTCTTTACTTAAATTTTGGCTTTTTCAATTTTTCGGAATCCTTTTTTTTTTTTTTTCGCTAGTTTCACTTGTTCGATTGGCTACATACACTTTGTTTGCCTCCTAGTTACACTCCTTCCCAGCCTACAAACACTCTAGTCGGGCCACCACCCCTATTTGAATACAATGTATACACTAACCCCCTCTATACTCCGTCAATCCATAGTCGTATAAAAACAAAAAAAACAAGCTGCGTAAAAACGTACATAAAAAAAAAAAAGTTGGAAGTTAATACAAAACCAATTTTTCCAAAAACTACATAAACCAAAAACCCATTGAAATCGGTTTTTTAAGTGAGTACATAACATTACAAAACATAACAGACTTTTTTGAGTGACATCTACAAATGCCACATATACCACAAACCCACTGAATTCAGTTTCAAGGGAGTCGACTCGGGCAATTTCTACTATCATGGTTACTCATTTCACCGCAAGCACGACATTTTCTCAGAGGCTTTGCATTTTCCAAGACTGCCTTTTCCTTGTTTGATGTTATCCTCTTTCCCGATCCCTTATTCTTGCACTTCTCTGGTGGTAAAACAAGAATTTCGGTTGGAATTTTTGACCCAAGAAGCATCTCAATCTCGGCTTTCTTATCTTTTGACTTTCCGACTTAATTGAAATAATTAACTTTTCATTGAAACTCCGGAGCAATTGAAATAGCGCATCAGAATGTTCCTCACTATCCTCAACAAGTGAGACTGCACTAAATACCTCCGACCATAATTCACTTATATTGTTTCGCGACTTTCGATTGACACACAATCGCCTAGTACAGCTTTTTCCAACAACAAGTAGAAAGAGGGTGGGAAGTTGCAGATTTGCTCCATCTGAGTGCTAAATACTCTTTAGATATATGATCAAACCCCCTATCTTTCAACACCCATAAAATGTGCCTACAGAGTATCCCAATTCTTTCAAACATCTTACAAGAACAAGAGAACTTATTATCACTTAAATCAACTTTGTATTCCTTGTCTTTCTCACGATCAATTATTGAAATATTATCATTCGCACCACTTGCATTTGGTGATGGTAAATGGCCACAAGTATAACATGCTGCTTGGACTTCTACTTGGAAAATATAAAATATAATGATTGTGTAAAACACAGAAGCTTGCTTTTCTAAAAGGAGAGGGGTTGTCAATTTTGGATAACAATTCTTATCATCAGCCATTACCTTAGAATATTTCCATCTCTCGAGCATCCATTCTTTGTTTGGAAACGCATCCAAAACTCGACAAGTGTGACATGTGGGTTGGTGAAGTTTCCAAAGAAGCTATTTTCGGACTCGATCTTGATGTTGTGCGCAAAATCCCACCCAAATATGTGTCTCTAATGTAAGCATGAATCCAAAGAGCACGGTGCTTAAACATTTTCTTCAACCACTTGTTATCACAAAGCTCATATGAGGAAATTATCGAATTCCATTTCGATTCAAAATCTTCTGGAGTGATTTCTACATCCCAAACAACTGAGTTAATTTCCTGCAAAAAAGTTGTGTCTTGGGAAATCGATGGACCAACCTTGTCAGGCAACTTCTTCATTATATGCCACATACACAATCGGTGGCGTGTTTTGTCACCAAACACACCCTTAACAGCTTTTTTGATGCCTCTACATTGATCAGTTATTATAGTAATAGGATAGCGATCACCCATAGCCGTTACAAAATTTTGAAACAACCACGAAAATAATTCTGCATTTTCGTTTCGTATCAAACCCGCTGCAAAAGTAATGCAACCCTTATGGTTATCAACACCCGTGAAAGGGACAAACACCATTTTATATTGGTTGAAGTTATAAGTGGCATCCACAGAAACAGCATCACCAAAAAGGGCATAATTTTTAATTGATATTGGATCTGCCCAGAAAAGCTTAGTTATTCTGCTTTGATCGTCCACATCAAAGTCAAAATAGAAAGATGGAGACATAGCTTTTTTCTGCATGAAGTTCTCTATTAACATCTGGGCATCATATTCTTTGATGTATTTCTTTACATCCCTTGAAAATTTTTTGAAATCTTGTAAAGAAGCACCCACATTTTTGTATCCCTTCACATACTGTTTGAACATCCTAAATGTTTGCACAGGACCATGGTTTACATGAGCATTATCCATTATCATTTTTTTGTGAACCAAGTTTAAATCCCTACATGGTTTCAAATGTATCATAGTTGTTGGCGTATTCATAGCATGGGAGTGAACCTCAACAAAATAATAAATCTCGTATTCACCCGTTTGAATTCTTCTAAAACTAACCTTAGCCTGACAACCAATTCGCGTAAGGGTCCTCTTTCTTTTTGTACCCTTGTGATTACTTTTTCCTTGTTTATTACACACGCACCACTTGTGTGTAACTATCCCGTCAACTAATTTTGTTGAGTCTAATCTAGTAAGGAACCCACAAACCTTGGCATATTCCTCATAAAAATGTATGCCTTCTTCCAAAGTTGCAAATTTCATCCACAATGCTGGTTTTAATTCTGCTGAGCATCTTGGCAATCCCACTATTTGATTATCGAAATCAACTTCTGGGGTGGCTACAACATCAAAAAAAAAAAAGGAAATGATTTTAATTTTATCTGTTACCACCTACACAAGCTTCTTAGACAATACATTACTTAATTAGAAGCTACAATTTAATACCTGGTACATTAGTGACAAGCAATTGGTTTTCTTTTGAATTACTTGAAGACGCTTGCACATTAGTAACTTCTACAATGTCTGCACAGAAAATCAAAGAAAACAACTTAATTCTGGAATCAAACATAATCCGAAAATCCTAGGTAGTGGAACACATAATTTTAATTTGTCAAGTTACATACAATCGTCTACGTAGTTATATACACTCATTTGTGAAGCTATATACACTTTGCTACCTTTTGTTTATTGCACTATTTTCATCCCATTCCCTCTATGCTATCTAAGGGTAGCTAGATACAGTTTTAAGTCCTTCTACAAACACACCTTCAGGTGGCTGTATACACATTTTAGACCATAATTGATAGTCGTTGCTTACAAACAGAAAGCCAGGTACCTGAAATCTACTACGACAGTTTATCCAAACAGAATCTCTAAATCCAAACAGGTCCTTAATATCTAAGTCGATCAAAGTAATACTCCCTGCAAATTTACAATCATACATTTTTTAATATTGACAGAAACACACCCTCAGCTACCTAGATACACACAGCCAATGAAAGCAACTTATTTTTGGGTCACAATTAGCAGCAATAATAAAATAATGGATCACGATAATTCCCTTCTTCAAATTATATGTAAACAACAAGATTTGAAGACACATTCATACATCTACATACATACACATCTTTAACTTGCTGGATATAAAGAACATGCAACAGTAGTTACCTATGACTTCTGCCATTACCGAATCTTCTTCTTCAATTATTACCATCTGAAATAAAAATTCGTTCTTGTTAGATTATTACCCAAATTAGATGGTTTTATCATCAAAGAAACTCTAATTTTTCGATCACAATAATTTTAATCAACTAATGAACCAACAAATCTAGAATCAAAACCACAAAATACCATCTTAAACCAAAAAACTAATCAAGTTAAATTTTTAAGCAAACCCTAAGTTTTTAAATTGGATTTGTTTCAAAATCTTAATTAAAACTTACCTTGAATTTGTATTCCGAGGTGCAATAATGGAGTTTGATTGATGCGCAACAATGGTGTCGGAAAGAGAAACGAAGAAATCAAGATGAGAATTTGTTATCGCATTAATGGAATTTGAAAGAGGAACGAAGAACTGAGAATTTCGTCTGTTATATAGGGGGGTCAGTTCGTACGGTTCGCACCGAACTTTAGTTCGTACCTGACCCCGACCCTATATATATATATATATATATATATATATATATATATATATATATAGAGAGAGAGAGAGAGAGAGAGAGAGAGAGAGAGAGAGAAAGGATCAACTAAGGCCACTTATATATTTGAGTCCATAAGTCCTTCTAAGGGCCATTGGATCAAGGCAATGGAAGGCTAGGATTTGATGTCAATATGTGGCTAAAAATTAATCCCTCCACCTTTTTCTCTAATTAACTCATCAATTCAATAAACCAACCTCACTAATCATTTATCATTTCATTATCACAACTCCTCCTCCTCTCTCTACATCTCACTTTTCTCTCCTCTCTAAAAAAATCCCAAAATCCCAAAAAATCAAAACCCAAATAAATAACCCACTCCTCTCATGTTCATTCACCACCACCCACCACCACCCCACCCGACACCAACTCACCACCCACCATCGCCGCCACCCCACCGCCGCCACCTGTTTTTTTTTTTTCACCTCGGTTTTTTCGGTTTTTTTTTCGTTTGGTGTTTATTTTTATGTTTTGAGTTGTTTTTTCCATTCTTTTTTTTTTTTGTCTTTTATTTTCTTTTATTTTGTTACTTCTCATTTTTTATTCATTTTCTCAAATCTCTTCTTGTTATACTTTTTTTTTAAGATTTCGGGTTTTAAATCTCGTTTTTTTATTGAAGTTTTTTTATTGTACTTTTTTGACTTATTGGTTTTTTTAATATCATCTTCTTATGTGTTGTTTCAAATTTGAATTTATAGTTCTAAAGTTATACAAATTTGGACAAAAGTTATACAAAAAATGACTAAAGTTATACAAATAAGGATTAAAGTTATACAAAAATGAACCAAAGTTATACAAAAATGGACCAAAGTTATACAAAAATGGACCAAAGTTATACAAAAATGGACTAAAGTTATACAAAAATGAACCAAAGTTATACAAAAATAGACCAAAGTTATACAAAAAAAGACTAAAGTTATACAAAAATTGGACTAAAGTTATACAAATATGGATTAAAGTTATACAAATATGGACTAAAGTTATACAAAAATGAACCAAAGTTATACAAAAATTGGACTAAAGTTATACCAAATTTTTGTATAACTTTAGTTCATTTTTGTATAACTTTGGTTCATTTTTGTATAACTCGGGTTCATTTTTGTATAACTTTAGTCCAATTTTTTGTATAACTTTAGTCCAATTTTTGTATAACTTTAGTCTTTTTTTGTATAACTTTGGTCTATTTTTGTATAACTTTGGTTCATTTTTGTTTAATTTAGTCCATTTTTGTATAACTTTGGTTCATTTTTGTATAACTTTGGTTCATTTTTGTATAACTTTAGTCCAATTTTTTGTATAACTTTAGTCCAATTTTTGTATAACTTTAGTCTTTTTTTGTATAACTTTAGTCTTTTTTTGTTTAACTTTAGCCCATTGTTGTATGACTTTAGTCCAATTTTTGTATAACTTTAGTCTTTTTTTGTATAACTTTGGTCTATTTTTGTATAACTTTGGTTCATTTTTGTATAACTTTGGTTCATTTTTGTATAACTTTAGTCCAATTTTTTGTATAACTTTAGTCCAATTTTTGTATAACTTTGGTCTATTTTTGTATAACTTTGGTCTATTTTTGTTTAACTTTAGTCCATTTTTGTATAACTTTAGTCCATATTTGTATATCTTTAATCCATTTTTGTATAACTTTAGTCCATTTTTGTATAACTTTGGTCCATTTTTGTATAACTTTGGTTCATTTTTGTATAACTTTAAGTCCAAATAACTCTAGTCCATAAAGTGACATTATTTAGTCCAAAATTGTGCATCTTTAGTCCAAAAATGAAGAGAAATGAGAAGAATAAGAGATTTAATATTTTAAGCGTATAACTTTAGTCCAAAATTGTATAACTTTAGTCCAAAATTGTATAACTTTAGTCCAAAATTGTATAACTTTAATGCACGCAGTGTATAACTTTAATAGACAAGATGTATAACTTTAATGCACCCAGTGTATAAATTTAATATTTTAAGTGTATAACTTTAGTCGTAAATAGTATAACTTTTATAAAAACCAAATAAATATGAAAAATCGTAATTAATCAACAAATATTAAATCTGAAAAAAAATTAAATAATAACAAAAACCAAAAAAACTCATAATAACAAAAACAAAAACCAAATAATAATTATAAAACCAAATAACCAAATAACAATAACAATAACAATAACAAAAAACCAAATAACAATAATAAAACCAAATAACCAAATACCAAATAACAATAATAAAATCATGATTCATCAAAAAAAAATTAACAATGAAATACAATACAATAACAATAATTTGACAAATTTATATACCGTGTGTATAACTTTAATGCATGCAGTGTATAACTTCAATAGACAAGATGTATAACTTTAGTCCAAATTTTGTCTAACTTCAATTTGTACAATGTATAACTTTAGACATTAACAGTATAACTCTATTTTGATTATTGTATAACTTTAGCCCAAAATATGAAACTTCAAAAAAAAATTAATTTCCTATATAGATCTGAAAATTAAAAAGAAGAAAAACCGTAAAACTAACCAAAACTAGATCTACAATAAAAAAAAAACCAAATAACAATGACAAAAACCAAATAACAATAATAAAAAAACCAAATAACAATAACAATAACAAAAAACCAAATAAAAATAATAAAACCAAATACCAAATAACAATAATAAAAAAACAATAAACAAAACAAAAACAATTAAAATTCACAAAAACCCACTGATTGAAAACACAACAAATAGAGAAAAAAACAAAAAAAAAGGAGGTGATGAGGAGAGGCGGAGGGAGACGGAGGGAGACGAAAAAGGGAGAGCAGGGCAGTGAGGGGATCTGGCGGCGGTGGTTCGCAGTGGAGGCGGGAGGTAAGGTGTGAGGAGGTGGAGGTCGAAATTGTGGCGGTTGTCGGCTGAAAAAAAAAAGAAAAAAGGAGAGGAAGGAGAAGAGGCCGGTTACAGGGGGCGAGTGAGGAGAGGAGGGTGGTTGCGGTGGAGGGAAGAGGGAGGCGGGTGGTTTTTGTCGTGGAGTTGTTGCGGTGGAGGGAGGAAGGAGGCGGGTGGTGGAGAGGAGGGTGGTCGGGGAGATCTAGCGATAGGCGGGTTTGGTGGTGGCGACAGGCAGTGAGGGGATCTGGCGACGGGCGGGTTTTGTGGTGGCGAGGGGAAGGCCGGTTGTAGGGTGGTTCGTGGTGGTGGAAGGGTGGTGTTGTCGTTGTTGTTTTGTTTTGTTTTGGTGCGTGGCAATGGTGGCGGTGCGTGGCAATGGTGGCGGTGGGAGTGGTTGTTGAAGGTGGGTGATTTTGTGGTGGGATAATGAGAGGAGAGGATTTTTTTTTGGTTTTTTTTTTGGTTGGTAATTCTAGAGAGAAATGAGATATAGAGAGAGAGTAGGTGGGTGGGATAATGAGAGGAGGTTAGGATAATTTGAGTGTTTAAGGGAGTTTGAGTGATTAAGGAAGATAATTAGCTGAGATGAAATTGTAGCCTTTCATTTAGATACAATCTCATCCCTCCATCCCTTCCATCCAAGGGTTCTTATAAGGACTTAGGGCTTTATATGGTATCAAGGCCTTATAAGAACCCTTCTCTCTCTCTCTCTCTCTCTCTCTCTCTCTCTCTCTCTCTATATATATATATATATATATATATATATATATATATATATATATATATATATATATATATATATATATATTGTTCCAAATTTATTTCTTTTCTTTCTTTTATTTCAATAATGTACTTCATTTTAAATAAATTACAAGTTGTGATATGTATATAATTTTAATTGTGTATTTTGTTTACTTTGTATGCAGTTCATGCTTGAAGCCTCAACGACATACTCGAATATCCGGGACATTTGGGCTACCTATGCATTGCGGTTTAAGGCGATAATATTTGATGATAACGTTAAAAGTATTTGGATAGCTTGGGTTATGATGTGTGGATGGTGTTTGTGTTAAACGATTGATTGTCGAAAGTTAGTATTTTGCGGTCTGAAACTTATTTCATTTTGTTTCGCTTCCCTTACATTAAAAGTGGAATTTGTTGGATTTTCTGAAATGTAACACGATATATTTGAGATATACGTCTATTATCGTATAGGGTATGAATGAAATGATATATTTTTTTAGAAAATGTAGTTGTGAAAGAGCACAAATTTGTGCGAACCGTGCTGTATATTTTCAAAAATTTTGCGCTAAATTAATTTCATAGTATTGTAAAGATGACAGCTCCTTAATGAACTCTGAAGATGGTAAGTACAAATTTGGAGTGCCATGTTAGGGAAACAAGATGGTTCAAACTCCTAACCATCCTCTTAGATAATAAAAAGAAGACAGTTCCAATTCACAACCGTCCTCTTATTACTTACAAAAGATGACGGTTTGACTTTTCGCCAACTGTGCTTTTAGGCAACGAGGACGGGTTATTTTAGAACGGTTCCTTTAAGCGTTAATGACGGTTTTTAACCGTTCTCTTTAATAGTTTTTGTAGTAGTGACCACAGATATTTTAAAACACAATGTTAGCTTTAATAATACAAATGTTCATCTATGTCATGCTACTATGATAAATCTACAAGATTATGAAAATGAATGTAAATAACAACAATACACAATACCTCATGGCTCCACCTCCCGTCAGTGGTACCAGGCCTAAGAGCGACTCTGAACCCCTGCCAGACGTCGTGTCTCAACAACACGAGTCCCTCCAAACTTAAGTCCTTAATGCGCACATCCCTATTGGAGTGGGAGACTTCAAGAGGCGACTTAAACGTAAGACGGTCACCCAACTGTCTTACGCCTCCTCAACAACCATGTACCACAACCAAGGCTAAATACCAAAATGTTCTAATTCAATATATCCAACAATGTGAGAATAGCCATACTTACGCAAATTCATCATTAACTCACCCTTTGTACCAATGCCTCATGTACATGTTATAATTCAATATATCCAACAATGTGAGACTAGCCATACTTACGTAAATTTCCACAAGTATGAATATTGCCAAACAATAACAAACCATCAAACCCTAATAGCCATTACTCATGTTATAATGCATCTACAATGATACTAATGTCAAACAATGCACAAATAAACATTCGTATCACCAAAACTAAGTAGGGAAACCATACCTCTTGCTAGTCTTCCAGAAACATCAAGCTAGGGACTAGAAGTGCTCCTCAATGAAGTCTCCAACTACATAATCCCTAGCTAACTATTACTACAACATACTACAACAATAACAATACTAATTAACCTCTAATTACCCCATTTAATTAGTCATAACTCTAATTAATCCCTTAATACAAGTACTTAGTAATAATTAGGGTTTACTAGGATTAAAGAACAATAATAAAGATGAACATAAACTTACAAGTGTCAAAGGTTGAACAAAAGCAAGAATTTGAGAGTGAATCTTCAAAGGAATTACTTAGATTTTGCGGATAAGGAGTAATATGGGTGGTTGGAAGTTCACAGAGGGTTTAGTGATAAGGTGAGAAGCGATTTTAGGGAAGGAAATCTTAAAAATGAGGCCTAAAGAGATAAGGTTAGTAAAACAAGCTTTCACGCGTTTTTAGTGACAACGACAGGTCACTCGGTCCGCTCACTCGGTCGAGTAACGCCACACTCGGTCGAGTGAACTCTTCACTCGATCAAGTGACAAATTCTAGAAGTCTGCATAACAACTGGAGGACCTACTCGGTCAAGTAGAGTCCTACTCGGTCAAGTAAGGCTCTAAAACATGGGGTGTTACACCATTCAAGCAGAATTAATTGAAGGGATCAACACATGCTACCTCGAAAATAGTTGATAATTTACACACGACACAACACGGTCAACTCATGCTAATTATTATAGTAAGAAGTTGATTCTGGACCTGGCGTGGCATGCCCACATGGTCTGGTTGAGCTTGGGCTGTGAGAGCCTTGGCAAGAGACTACTTGTGATTCGAGATTGAGACAATGACAGTGTGAATGTGGTTTGGGTAGTGAGCCTCGGGTGTGATGTCCCATTCTTTTATCGCTTATGTTTATTATATTTATCGCATATGTAGGTGTTAGTAGAGTCTTTCACATGTTAGTCTTATTTATATATAAGTTCACATAGGTTGACTTATGTGTTTGTGTATGCTGTGTGCTAACATTTCCTTCATGGAAACAGTTGACAAGTAGGTTAGTCAATGAAGTGTGCTGAATGCTGGATGGAAGTGGGACAATGATTACAACCGTGTCTAGAGATCACCTAGTTATTCAAACATTTATTATTCTTATATTACATTTATTACTTTTTCGCTGCTAGTTGTGTATTATTATTATTCTAAACAGTTGGCTATGATGTAATAAAATCGTTATCACATTTTATTTAGTTCAACTTAATTTATATAAAGTACCTTTTGGCTTGTTTTGTCTTTTATACTTACTACCTCGGGCTACGGAGATGATAACACCTTCTTTTACTTGGAAACTAGTTTTAATCCCGTGAAAAAAATGCACGGGTTGCTTTTTTGATTTCAATATATACGAAATATGTTAACTAATACGAATATAAGAAGACGTAATGTTCTCAACTGATAATTAAATGATACATATATAGTGGTAGCATAGTCTTTAAATGTTTTAAACTCGTGGGTAAACTTCACAAAATTGACCAGATCCAAATAACCCGACCTAAATGTTTATTGGTGCAAGCCGATTATTATCCATGTGTAAGTCGATAATAGTTGACCAAAAAATTCCCCAACCAGACCCGAGGCTAGCAAACCCGAAATTAACCCGACCCGAATTGGCCCAACCCAAACGGGTTGACCTGTTTGACAGGCCTACTCGGGGGGATATAACTGCATAAGATTGAAGATTTGATTACTTGATAAGCCTTGAAAAGTAATCTACATACGTGAACGGGATTAAATATTTAATAACTTGACTAATGAATTAAATTTTATGTTATTAAAATTCAATCAAATAAAAGTGTTAAGTTTATAATAAAATGGGTAAATTAATATTTTATACCTTACATAATACCATTTTTCAAATCTTATACCTAACATAATTTTTTTTTTAAACTTATACCAGAAATGCCCAAATCTTATATACTTAATACCAAATTACAACTCCGGTGAAAAAAACGAACGGATTCCAACAAATTCAAATTTTACTCACTAAATGTAATATTTGTTTCCAAGTTTACCCTCCTTCTAATTTATACAACACACTACACACTCCCTATAATCTTCATTTAGTCTTCTTCCGCCTTTCTTCCTTTTTTTTTCCCAGATTCCATAAAATTGAAGTATTAAATCCTCTTGATTTCATGAACTCCAACTACAAGGTGCTGCACAAAGATCCACCAACCTTTCTCACCCCTGTAATTAACGCCAACAACATCCAATTTTCCTAAATGAAGAATCAAACCAATAGCATTTATGAATCCTAGTTTTCATTAAAGACATCAATTTGTAATACCTTGAAAAATATTGAATTCCTCATCAATTTGAAGGAGTTTTATGTCGTTTCTAGGTCGCCATCCTTCCTCCTTAGCTTTCTTAGTAGATATCTTGCAAAATAAAGAACACACAAATTCAATAAATATTAAAACTTACACAAATTGTAGGGATTAAGGAAGAAACTATGTGAAAAAAAATCCAGCATTAAAAATAGAGAACACGAAGTAAATAACCAAACTATGCGAGAATTCAATCATAAATGACCAAACCTGGTAACTTGATAAGTATTGATCAGAGGTGCGCCTTATAAGAAGGTTAATAAGTATTGATTAGATTCCAGAAGCAATATAGAATAAGATTGGTTAATTGTAGAGGATTGATTTAGGGTTTTTATTTTGAAAATTTGGGGGTTTCTTTAATCAGGGATAGTAATATGAAAGGGGGATGGGAGTTTTAGAGTAAATGTGGCAGGTGGTTTACTAGAAGGGCAAAACGGTCACTTTAAGTTTTTTTCCACCGGAATTGTAATTTGGTATTAAATATATAAGATTTGGGTACTTCTGGTATAAGTTTTTAAAAAAAATTATGTTAGGTATAAGATATGAAAAGTGGGGTTATGTAAGGTATAAGATATCAATTTACCCTAATAATAATTATTATTATAATAATTATAATAATAATAATAATATTAATAATAATTACTATTATTATAATTATAATTATAATTATAATTATAATTATAATTGTAATTATAGTTATAATTATAAATAATAATAATAATAATAATAATAATAATAATAATAATAATAATAACAATAACAATAACAATAGCAATAGCAATAGCAATAGCAATAGCAATAGCAATAACAATAATAACAATAACAATAACAATAACCATAACTATAGCAATAACAATAGAAATAACAATAGAAATAATAATAATAATAATAATAATAATAATAATAATAATAATAATAATAATAATAATAATAACAATAATAATAACAATAGCAATAACAATAGCAATAGCAATAGCGATAACAATAATAACAATAATAACAATAACAATAATAACAACAACAACAACAACAAC
Organism: Silene latifolia; assembly: GCF_048544455.1. Classification (NCBI taxonomy): domain Eukaryota; kingdom Viridiplantae; phylum Streptophyta; class Magnoliopsida; order Caryophyllales; family Caryophyllaceae; genus Silene; species Silene latifolia. Next base: position 87,940,185 of record NC_133538.1, on the reverse strand, counting down.
AACAACAACAACAACAACAACAACAACAACAACAACAACAACAACAACAACGACCACAACAACAACAATAATAATAATAATAATAATTTACCATATTGTTCATGGGCCATTAATCTACAGCCCAAATTTTCATATTGTTGTGTCTGAATTTCTTTCTATAGGCCCAACATACCATTGTTGTATAAGTCCTAATGTTTAACCTAATAGGCATCCTGATTTTTGCCTTTCATAAATTCATTATCCTAACTCATCACCTTTTAATAAAATTCCTATACTTAGGGGTTCTACTCGGTGAAAGTAAAGGAGTGAGGGTAGAAAGAGTGGATGTTTTTATATGCCTATTTCGCATGATTGTGTGTTGTGATGTGTATTTTGTATCTAACGGGTTATGCAGGTACAATTGCAAAGTGTTAGTTAAAATCAGGCAACAGAGGCCGAATGCTAAGTGCCCGTGTAGGGTGTTGAACCGTGTGGTTCAGAAGAATATTATGGTATTTCCTAAGTCTGTACTCAGCCGAGTAGGTGTGTCGTGTGTTTTTGGAAAGTTTACTGCCCAGGAATACTCGGTCGAGTATGGGAATACTCGACCGAGTAGAGGACACTCGGCCGAGTATACTCTATACTCAATCGAGTATCCGGTCTGATGGGTTTTTTTTTCCGCGGTTTGATTTAGAAAGGATTAGAGTTATATAATCGTGGATTAACAGTTTCTAATCATTTTCACAAAACCTAAACACTTCAACGTAACTCTAATCTTCTCCAAATCTCTCTCAAGTGTGTGGATTGTTAGCAAGTCTTATTCATCATTCATTACATCATTGGTAAGTCCTTGATTTCAATAGTTTTATTGATTAATCTTTTTGGGTTTGTCTTAATTTATGAATTGGGGGGGGGGGGGGGGGGGGGGTTTTGCATATGGTAATTGGAGTTTATGTGATTATTGTTAGGTGAGGACTTTGTAGAGGATCCATTCTAGATTTCCTTGCTTGTGTCTCATTGCAGTTGTGCGAAGATACGGTTTCCCTACTCGGTTTACTATTTCATCATTATAAGTATATGTTTGTATTGTTGTATGATTGTTTATCTGCTGATCGTTGTTGGTCTGTTGGAGTTGATGTTGGTGATGTGATGGTTGTTGATGATGTTCGCGAGGCGCGTCCTCGGCTGAGTGGAGTCACTTGCGGGAGTGGCTTCAAGCCCTAGTTTCGCCCTCTGTGGAACCCATCACAGGAGGGGATGTGCACATTAATGTACAGGGTTATCGCTCGTTGATGAGCGGGGATTTGGTGGGGATTGGCTACGGTCCCCCACTGGCGTGATGATCAACAGTTTGCCTTTCTCTACTTGTCTTATTTTGGTTATATAGTAACTGACCTCGTTGTTGTTTTATAAAATATTTGGTGATCCATTCGGGGATGGTGAGGAGATGGTGATAGGTGATGATGTGCTTTAGCTATGGGGTTGTCATGAGGAGTCATCACTCGAGTCTTGCTGCCGCTGTCAAGAGATTTTAGTTTTCTGTTTTAGTTGTTGAACACTAGACACATGTACTTTGGATTTTGAATTTTGAATTATGTAACTAGTTAATCATTTATACTTTAATAATTATATTTTGGATTGGTAACTTTGATATACTAACCTCGGGCAACCGAGATGGTGACGGTCTCCCATGCTAGGGTGGTCTTGGTAAGGCACCTTGGTATGTGGGGGTATCACAAAGTGGTATTAGAGCGACGATTCTGGAACCTAAAACTAATGAACCCAATGAACTTAGGGAGTCTAAATAAAACAAACCCGGAGAGAGTTGTTTGGAGCTACCGCAAAGACTTGGGAGACGTTCTCAAGTCGCATTGAGGCCCTTACGATCTCTAACCGGTCACAAGGGGGAGTCTTGGGAACTATTTTATGTCGAGTCATGTGTGTGTAGTACTTGTAACTTGAATCTTGTTCAATGGTTGGATGAAATGATGAAAGAAGTGGCACATGATAGTATTTGAAAGATGCATTGAGAATTTGTCGATGTTAGATTTTGAGCATGAAATATGTTGAGCATGTTAAGTGTTTATTATATGGCTTTCACAAGGGTAGTGGTACATCGTATATATCTGGGTAGAAAACCATGTCTAAGTATGTTTATGATAGTTGCAGCTCGTTTTTGGCATGACTCGGCCAAGCAGGGCGGGTACTCGACTGAGTAAGGGGTACTCGGCCGAGTAACTAGGCACGCGACTGAGTGTTGTTTGGGGTGTACGTAGCAGTAGCTTTTGGTTGTGATCACTCGACCGAGTGAGGCATACTCGACCGAGTATGTTTTCTATATTTTTGACGTTGGCTACTAGGGTGGAACACTCGATCGAGTAATAGTAGTACTCGACCGAGTAGTCCATACTTGACCGAGTATCTCACCATACTCGGCCAAGTACTTCTTTGGCGGAGAGTCATGTTTATTTTGAGCCGTAGGCTATGTGCTTATGTTTACTTGCTTTTATCAGCTCAAAATGCCGCCAAAGAGGTCAGCCGCATATATCCAAGCCTCTGAGATGACCACAGATGAGGTAGCTCGTATGATCGAGCAGCAGGAAGCTCTCCTTGAGGCTCTTAAGAATATGGGTAAGAGGGCTGAAAAACCGGTGGATGCAACCCACCTGAGCACTATCATTGCCCGCTTCATCCCATCAACTTATGAGGGCAACGGAGAACCGAAACTGCTTGATAACTGGCACCGTGAGATGGAGAGTCTCATTGAAGTATTAAGTGTCCGACGGAGTTAGCTATTGAACAGGTAGTGTACTACATGAGGGGTGAGGCTGCAGTGTGGTGGCAGAACGTGAAAGAAGATGCCAAAGCATACTACAGGGATGAGGGGCTCGGTGCTATACCATGGTCGGGTTTGATGGGCGCCAAGAGGAAACAATTTGTGCCGGAACACATCCATCACAAGATGAGATCCGAGTTCGATTCTTTCACCATGACTAATGACATGTCGGTTACAGAGTACTATCACCGGTTCCTTCAGTTGTTTCGCTATACGGAAGACATGCAGCTGGGGTAACGGGGTTTGTCTCTTCGTTTAGAGAGGGGGTTGGCACCCAAGATCATGAACAGGTTACCGGCTGGGGTTATCACTGATCTGAAGGATGTGTACATGAGGGCTGGGCAAGCTGAGAGGTTGGTGGATCTATCCAAGAAGGCTAGGGAGAGAACCAATATCGAAAAGAGGAAAGTAGAGAGTGAGATTGGCAATCATTCGGGCCACAAGAAGGGCAACTATGGTCAGTCAAGGGCTTTTTCAGGAGGATCTAGGTTATCTGGAGGATCTCGCGCATGGGGAAGGGGTGGTGGTCGGAGTGTTAGTTACAACTCCAATCTCATTTGTTACAACTGTGGGAGAATAGGCCACAAGAGGTACGATTGCACCAGTATCAAAGTTGGAGGGGCTTCAAAAGCTTACCAGGGGAGTTTCTCTTAGACTCCGAGCCAGAGCTTTGCTAGCAACAGGCCGTCTGGGTCTTGGGGTAACTGTGGAGGGCAGAACAACAACAATGGCGGCTTCAACCGCAATAGTGGATGATCTTATCAGCGGCCGAACAATAGTGTGACTCAGAATTCGGTAGCTAAGCCGACTACTTCTAACACCTCGGTCCATGGCGAAGGTCAAAAAAGCAGCAGGATGCTCTTCATGATGGGCAAGCAGGAAGCTGAGAATGATCCTCATGTAGTTACTGGTACCTTTCTCGTTCATAGTACACCGTCTTTTATTTTGTTTGACTCCGGGGCAACCAATTATTTTGTATCTAGGGGTCATGCCTTGGCTATGGGTTTGGGGGAGTTTGAGCTTGTAAAAGATGATGTGTTTATACCTTTGGGAGAGTCGGTGTCTTGTGTAAAGTTGTATAGAAATGTGTCCATGTTGGTTGGAGGGGTAGACTTATCGGTCGACTTGTTAAAGTTTCCTATGGATGGGTTTGAGGTCATCGTCGGGATGGATTAGTTGGGTAAGTATGATGCTAAGATAGAACGCCGAAAAAAGAAAGTGTCTTTGAAGGGTCTTAAGGGTGTCAGGGTGTCTTATAAGGGGTTTGTAGTGAGGCCAAAGTGTAAGTCCATCGCTGTAATGACCTTAAAGTCATGTTTGAGGAAGAAATGTCCCTTGATTCTTTGCCAAGTGAGAGATCGGTGCGAGCAGTTGACAGTATCTGATATACCTGTGGCTGGAGAGTTTAGTGATGTCTTTCCAGATGAGATACCGGGGTTACCACCTAAGAGAGATATCGACTTCAATGTGGAGCTTAAACCGGGGACAAGTCCTATATCCAAAGCACCGTACCGTATAGCACCTAAAGAACTGGAAGAGTTGAAGAAACAGTTACATGATCTGTTAGATAAGGGGTATATCCGGCCTAGTGTGTCACCATGGGGAGCACCGGTGCTGTTTGTGAAAAAGAAAGATGGCAGCATGAGGTTATGCATCGACTACGGAGAGCTGAATCGTGTCACGGTGATGAACAAGTATCCTTTGCCAAGGATTGATGATCTTTTTAACTAGGTGAGTGGTGCAGGGGTGTTCTCTAAGATCGATTTGAGGTTGGGTTATCACTAGTTGAGGATAGCAGATGAGGATATTCCTAAGACAGCTTTCCGGTCTCGTTATGGTCACTACGAGTATGTAGTGATGCCTTTTGGTTTAACGAATGCACTAGCAGCTTTCATGGATCTGATGAACCGGGTTTTTAGTTTGTTCTTGGAAAAGTTTGTAGTCGTCTTCATTGATGACATCTTAGTCTACTCTAAGAGTAAGGAAGAGCATAAGGCGCACCTGAGATTAGTTTTGCAGACCTTGCGAGACAATCAACTTTATGCCAGGCTATCCAAGTGCGAGTTTTGGTTAGAGGAAGTGGCTTTTCTGGGTCATGTGATATCTAAAAAGGGTGTGTCAGTGGATCCTTGCAAGATTGAGGCAGTGACCAAGTGGGAATCACCGAAGAATGTTGCTGAGATTCGGAGTTTCTTAGGTCTAGCTAGTTACTACAGGAGGTTCGTGAAGAACTTTTCTAAGATCGCGAGACCTATGACAGCCTTGATGAGGAAAGTGACCAAATTTCGATGGGATGAGAGTTGTGAGACGGAGTTCCAGACCTTAAAGGAGCGTTTGACCACAGCTCCTATCCAAGCTTTACCTGAGGGTTGTGAGAACTTTGAAGTATATACCGATGCTTCAAAGAATGGTTTGGGATGTGTTTTGATGCAGAGTGGTAAAGTTATAGCTTATGCGTCGAGGCAGCTGAAGCCGTATGAGGAGAACTATGCTACTCACGATTTGGAATTGGGTCCAGTTCTTTCCGCTCTTAAGATTTGGAGGCACTATCTCTACGGGGCAACCTTTAAGGTGTTTTCAGATCATAAGAGTGTGAAATATATCTACACTCAGAGAGAGCTTAACATGCGACAGAGACGATGGATGGAGCTGATCGGGGACTATGACATGGAGATCATTTATCACAAGGGTAAGGCTAACGTTGTTGCAGATGCTCTGAGTAGTAAGAGTGTTCATTCGTTGTGTACAACTATGTCCTTGCTGAAGCTGAGGGATGAGATGTCCAAGATGGGGATCCATATGATTCAGAAAGGGGATACCATCGGGGATTTGATGATCAAGCCAGCTTTGTATGAGGATATCAAAAGAAAACAAGAGCTTGATCCTAAGATCCAAGAGTGGAAGTCAAGAGTGGAGAGTGTCACAGTTTTCAGGTTTTCTATCCACACAGATGGGAGTGTACACTTTGATGGGAGATGATGTGTTCCTGATGGTACAGATTTGAGGGGAGTAATCATGATTGAGGCTCATTGCACTCCTTATTCAGTTCACCTCGGAGGTGACTAGCTTTATAAGGACCTCAAGAAAAATTTTTGGTGGCCTAACATGAGAGGGATGTGGCTGAGTTCTTGGCTAGGTGTCTGACATGCCAAAGGTTAAAGGGCGAGCAGCGAAGACCACAAGGTAAGATTCAGTCACTTGAGGGTACCTGAGTAGAAGTGGGAGTCGATCTTTATGGATTTTATCGTGGGGTTTCCTAGGACATAACAAGGTAACAATATGCTTTGGGTAATCGTTGATCGGTTCACAAAGTCAGCTCACTTCATTATAATGAAAGATACTTGGACCAAGATACAGTTAGCATTAGCTTACAGGAAGCATGTGGTTCAGCTATATAGAGTACCTAAGGATATAATGTTGGATCGAGATGCAAGGTTTATAGCACAGTTTTGGCGTGAGCTGCAGGAGTTGATGGGTGCCACCTTAAAGACGAGTAAAGCTTTTCACCCTGTCACAAATGGTCAGACTGAGAGGACTATCAAGACTTTGGAGGACATGTTGAGGGCTTGTGCCATGAAATTCGGTGGGAGTTGGGAGGACAGGCTGGATTTGATCAAGTTCTCTTACAATAACAACTATCACACCAGTATAGGAATGGCACCGTTCAAGGCTTTATATGGCAGGAAGTGCCGAAGTCCAGTTTGGTGGGATGACAACGCAGAGGCTGTGGTTTCAGGGCCACAGATGGTGCAAGATATGATTGAGCAAGTTCGACTGATTCGTCAAAAGATGAAAGCAGCTTAGGATCGCCAAAAGAGTTATGCAGATTTACACCGCAGGGACATCGATTTCACAGTGGTTGACAAAGTTCTTTTGAAAGTGTCACCAATGCGAGGGGTGATGAGGTTTGGAAAGAAAGATAAGCTAAGTCAGAAGTTTATCGGTCCGTATGAGATTTTGGATCGTGTAGGTGAGGTGGCTTACAGGTTAGCTTTACCACCAGCTTTGGATCGAGTCCACAACGTGTTTCATGTTTCACAGCTCCGGATGTATGTGAGTGATCCATCACACGTCCTTGAGATTGAGAACATAGAGCGTGATGAGTCTTTTTCTTATGCCGAGGTTCCTAAGGAGATCTTAGACCGCAAAGTACGCAAGACATGGAACGGTGGGAGCATCTTAGTTAAGGTGCTTTGGTCTAATCATAATGTGGAAGAGGCCACTTGGGAACCCAAGGAGGCTATGAGAGAGCGTTTTCCCACCCTTTTTGATCAGGTATGTTTGGTTACGGGGATGTAACCGTTGTCTTTTTAAGAGGGTAAGAGATGGTCGCATGTTTGTTTTTGAGTTAGTTTAAGTTGGTTTAGCTTTGTTTTGTGTTTGTTTAGCTATGTTGGGTCATCTGATCGGTTGTGTTGAGTGTTTGTGGTATGTAGTAGGAGTTATTTAACCTTAGTTGGTCTTGTTTTTGTGGGTATAGTGTGAACTTCGGGGACGAAGTTCGTTTTAAGAAGAGAAAACTGTAATACTACGGTTTTTCCTAAGTCTGTACTCGGCCGAATATGGCTTACTCGGCCGAGTAGGTGTATCGTGTGTTTCTGGAAAGTTTACTGCTCAGGAATACTCGGCCGAGTATGGGAATACTCGACCAAGTAGAGGATACTCGGCCGAGTATACTCTATACTAGACCGAGTATCCGGTCTGACAGGTTTTATTTCCGCGGTTTGATTTAGAAAGGATTAGAGTTATATAATCGCGGATTAACAGTTTCTAATCATTTTCACAAAATTTAAACACTTCAACGTAACTCTAAACCTCTCCAAATCTCTCTCAAGTGTGTGGATTTTTAGCAAGTCTTCTTCATCATTCATTACATCGTTGGTAAGTCCTTGATTTCATTAGTTTCATTGATAATCTTTTAGGGTTTGTCTTAATTTATGAATTGGGGGGAAAAGGGGATTTTGCGTATGGTAATTGGAGTTTATGTGCTTATTGTTAGGTGAGGACTTCGTAGAGGAGCCGTTTTAGATTGCCTTGCTTGTGTCTTATTGCAGTTGTGCGAAGGTAGGGTTTCCCTACTCGGTTTAGTGTTTAATCATTATAAGTATATGTTTGTATTGTTTTAGGATTTTTTATCTGCTGATCGTTGTTGTTATGTTGGAGTTGATGTTGGTGATGTAATGGTTGTTGATGATGTTCGTGTTGGGGTTAGTGTCCTTAACAGTTAGTGCAAGGACTTATAAACCTCTAAAAGGATCAAAGGGTATACTTTGTATCATAATCAGTTGATCCACGTTTATCAATAACGGTTGGCTTGCTAGATAAGTTTGACGTTATTGTCATACTGATGGCGGTGATCAACTGGTCCCTAAAAGTCACACCTATAGGATACGTTTGAGAGATGTGACGGTATGAAAATACGGTCATGTAGATGCCAAATCGACTAACCGGTTAGTCCGAGTTTTTTGACTAATAATTAGTTAAAATGTGATGTTGAGATATAATATTTAATACGGATTAAATATCATGGGCTAATGCGGATTAACCAGTTAATTCGTAAAATTAAATATAAGCGATTTATATTTGATTAATGTATATTGGACAAATTAATTATACAATATTGTTGTGTCGGACACGTATTAAGAATTCAACTAACCCGTATTATTAGTTGATGCCTTAAATTCCGATAACCGATAATGATTTATAATGAAACCGCGTCGTATACACTTAGCGAGTTTTGGACCGGACCATGAGTTTAACTTAAGGAGAAAATGGAAGCCCATTTCCCCCTAAGTCCATTCGGCCAAACCGAATTAGAGGAACAAAAGGAGAGCTCTCTCCTCCCTTCAAACCTAAATTCATTTTGCAAAAATAATTAGGGTTTTTGGGAATTGTGCCTCCTAAATTCCGGATCTCTCATCCAACACAAATTCACAAAAACTAATCCCCTCGATATTGCAAGTCAATTAGGGGATTGTCTCTAGCACAAGGGCATTACTCGGACATCTTGGGTGCATCGTTTAGGAGGAGATTTGCTTTAATCTCTCATTGCCTTATTGCACTAGGACCGAAGGTTATTCCTACATCTTTGTCGTTTCTTTATGTTTATCGTTTTATGACAATATTCACATGTAAATTTTGCGTTATAATCCTATAATTAAAGGGCATTATACGGATATTACCCTACAAGTGGTATCAGAGCCAGGTAGATTTTTTCTGGGTCATTTCATGCTGTGCTTAGATCGGAAGGAGTTCGAGTTGAAGGAAATATTCAGCCTTTATCAGGTACTCGATATTTCTCAGGGCCACTCGAGGAGTCAGAATCGAAATGCATGGCCATGCTCGGATCACGGATTCGTTTTATCGGTTGAGTTACTCTCTAGTCGGGGAAACCACTCTAGATACGGATCGATTGTAAAATACGACCTTTGCGGATCCAAGCGCAAATTGTTTTACATTGAGTGGGAGAAATTTTAAATGAATATGAGAATCGGTTATCGCACATACACTTGTTCGGACAAGTGGGAGTTTGTTGGAGGTAGTGTCCTCCAGTTAGTGCGGATAACGTCATTGCACATACACTTGTACGGACAAGTGGGAGCTTGTTGGGGTTAGTGTCCTTAACAGTTAGTGCAAGGACTTATAAACCTCTAAAAGGATCAAAGGGTATACTTTGTATCATAATCAGTTGATCCACGTTTATCAATAACGGTTGGCTTGCTAGATAAGTTTGACGTTATTGTCATGCAGATGGCGGTGATCAAATGGTCCCTAAAAGTCACACCTATAGGATACGTCTTGAGTGATGTGACGGTATGAAAATACGGTCATGTAGATGCCAAATCGACTAACCGGTTAGTCCGAGTTTTTTGACTAATAATTAGTTAAAATGTGATGTTGAGATATAATATTTAATACGGATTAAATATCATGGGCTAATGCGGATTAACCAGTTAATTCGTAAAATTAAATATAAGCGATTTATATTTGATTAATGTATATTGGACAAATTAATTATACAATATTGTTGTGTCGGACACGTATTAAGAATTCAACTAACCCGTATTATTAGTTGATGCCTTAAATTCCGATAACCGATAATGATTTATAATGAAACCGCGTCGTATACACTTAGCGAGTTTTGGACCGGACCATGAGTTTAACTTAAGGAGAAAATGGAAGCCCATTTCCCCCTAAGTCCATTCGGCCAAACCGAATTAGAGGAACAAAAGGAGAGCTCTCTCCTCCCTTCAAACCTAAATTCATTTTGCAAAAATAATTAGGGTTTTTGGGAATTGTGCCTCCTAAATTCCGGATCTCTCATCCAACACAAATTCACAAAAACTAATCCCCTCGATATTGCAAGTCAATTAGGGGATTGTCTCTAGCACAAGGGCATTACTCGGACATCTTGGGTGCATCGTTTAGGAGGAGATTTGCTTTAATCTCTCATTGCCTTATTGCACTAGGACCGAAGGTTATTCCTACATCTTTGTCGTTTCTTTTTGTTTATCGTTTTATGACAATATTCACATGTAAATTTTGCGTTATAATCCTATAATTAAAGGGCATTATACGGATATTACCCTACAAGTCTGATACCACTTGGTAGAAAGATAAAAACACTACGTTCAGATCGTGGTGGCGAGTATCTTTCTCACGAGTTTGATCAACATCTTAAAGACTGTGGGATCGCCCTACAGTTAACTCCACCTGGAACACCTCAGCTAAATGGTGTGTCCGAACGGAGAAATCGAACACTACTTGATATGGTTCGATCCATGATGAGTCACACGGTTTTACCTGATTCATTATGGGGTTATGCTCTTTTGTCAGCCGCTCTAATACTTAACCGAAGTCCGTCTAAAGCTGTTGACAAAACTCCATATGAACTATGGAAGGGAACGGTCCCTAACTTGTCCTTTATACGGGTTTGGGGCTGCGAGGCTTATGTCAAGTGGAGACCTGAAGATAAGCTCGGCCCGCGATCGGTCAAGACATACTTTATAGGTTATCCTAAAGGATCACGTGGTCATTACTTCTATTCGCCAACCGAACAACGTGTTTTTGTTGCGGCGAGTGCGACATTCTTAGAGAAGGAATTTCTCGAGAATGCAAAGAGTGATAGAACCTTCGACTTGTCGGAGATTCCAGAACCAAACACCGAGCAACCATTGGAGGAACCTATTCCTTCAATCCCTTGCATGTAAATATTCTGAGGAACCTAGGAGGTCGGGAAGAGTCTCTATTCCTCCGGACAGATACATTGGTATGGTCGAGGAACATGACATAGATGACGTTCTACTCTTAACGAGTAGTGAACCCGCAACCTATAAAGGTGCCGTGACCGATTCGACTCGAAACTATGGCTTGAGGCCATGAAATCCGAGATGGACTCTATGTATGAGAACAACGTATGGGATCTTGTTGACTTACCTCTAAGGTTCGTCCCCTTCAATGCAAATGGCTTTACAAGATAAAGCATTCTGTGGAAGGTCAACAAGATATCTACAAAGCACGACTAGTTGCAAAAGGTTTCACCCAAGTGCCAGGTTTGCACTACGATGAGATTTTTGCACCCGTAGTCATGTTGCGTTCCATCCGGATTATCTTAGCGATTGCCGCTTTTCATGACTATGAAATTTGGCAAATGGACGTGAAAACCGCCTTCTTAAACGGCTTTTTGGAGGAAGAGTTGTACATGGTACAACCCGAAGGTTTTATCGATCCAAAGACATCCTAAGAAAGTGTGCAAGCTTAAGCGTTCCATTTATGGACTTAAGCAAGCATCAAGGAGTTGGAATCATCGCTTCGACCAAGTGATAAAAGAAAATGGATTCACTCGATCGGTCGAGGAACCATGTTTATATATCAAGTCGAGTGGGAGCAAGATTGTCTTCCTAATATTGTATGTTGACGACATACTCCTGATTGGGAATGACATACCTCTCTTAACTTCGGTGAAAGTATGGTTGAAAAACCATTTCCAGATGAAAGATCTGGGAGAGGCACAAAGAATTCTAGGCATCCGTATCTATCGAGATAGATCACGACGGATGCTATCTCTCGATCGGGGAGTCTTACATAGACAAAGTCCTAGAGAGATTCAAAGCATGACTAACTCCAAGAAGGGGTTCCTTCCTATGTCTCCCGGGGTGCATTTGAGCAAGTCTCAGGCACCAGAGACACCGGAAGAGAAAGAGCGCATGGCACGGATACCTTATGCCTCGGCAATAGGATCTATCATGTATGCCATGATATGCACACGTCCCGACGTGGCATATGCATTGAGTATGACAAGTCGATTCCAACAAAGCATCCGGGTGAATCACATTGGTTGGCTGTCAAGAACATTCTTAAGTACCTACGGAGGACTAAAGATTGGGCATTGACTTATGGAGGCGAACAAAAGCTATGCGCAACCGATTCTGTGAGATGCTAGCTTCCAAACGGATCGTGATGACTCGAAATCTCGATCTGGATTCGTTTTTACTCTTAATGCGCTGATCGGTGGAAGAGTTCGAAACAAACTGTTACAGCAGATTCTACGACTGAGTCCGAGTACTATGCCGCGTCTGAAGCTACAAAGGAAGCGATATGGATGCGTCAATTCTTACATGGGCTATCTGTAGTGCCTAGTTCGAATGACCCGATCACCATCTATTGCGACAATAGTGGTGCCATCTTCCAAGCTAAGGAGCCAAAGTCTAGCAACAAGTCTAGACATGTACAACGGAAAGCTCATCTAATCCGGGATTACGTGGAGCAAAAGACAGTAGTGATAGAAAAGATTGCTACAGATGACAACATAGCAGATCCTCTCACTAAAGCATTACGACAAGATAAGCATGAAGGGCACGTTAATTCCATGGGAATTAAACGTGTTCCTAAGTTGTAGTACTCTTTTATGGATTAGATTCATTCGTTTTTGTACTCTATACAACATCATCGTTTTGATATTTTATATATCTATATTTTGTTTTTCATGTGGATTTGTGTCCATTCGGCCAAACCGAATTAGAGGAACAAAAGGAGAGCTCTCTCCTCCCTTCAAACCTAAATTCATTTTGCAAAAATAATTAGGGTTTTTGGGAATTGTGCCTCCTAAATTCCGGATCTCTCATCCAACAGTTCGTGAGGCGCGTCCTCGGCTGAGTGGAGTCACATGTGGGAGTGGCTTCACGCCCTAGTTTTGCCCTCTGTGGAACCCGCCACAGGATGGGATGTGCACATTAATGAACAGGGTTATCGCTCGTTGATGAGCGGGGATTTGGTGGGGATTGGCTGCGGTTCCCCACTGCCGGTGTGGATTACTTGTTGCGATGGGTAATCTGGCAGGGCTACACACTTTAGTGTGTAGTCAGTTACTATGTGAGATCGGGAATTGGAGGTGTGATGATCAGAAGTTTGCCTTTTTGTACTTATCTTATTTTTGTTATACAGTAACTGACCCTGTTGTTGTTTTATAAAATCTGTGGTGTTCCATTCGGCGATGGTGAGCAGATTATGACAGGTGATGATGTACTTTAGCTGTGGGGTCATCATGGGGAGTCATCACTCGAGTCTAGCTGCCGCTGTCAAGAGCTTTTAGTTTTCAGTTGTAGTAGTTGAACACTAGACACATATACTTTGGTTTTTGGTTTTTGGTTTTTGGTTTTTGAATTATGTAACCAGTTAATCATTTATACTTTAATAATTATGTTTTGGATTGGTAACTTTGATATACTAACCTCGGGCAACCGAGATGGTGATGGTCTCTCATGCTAGGGTGGTCTTGGTAAGGCACCTTGGTATGTGGGGGTGTCACAAAAATGCCCAATGCCAAGTATCCATGAGAAATACCATATTAAAAGAAAGAAAATCGTATTGCATTGTATTCTGCATATAACATGTATGCTAGTGGTTATTAGTTGTTTAAACATCTTGGCATGCTTGTGTGCGATATGGATTGTGAAATCTCGTGTGTAGCGTGTAATGGTAGATAACATGCGGAATTTGTGCTCCTAAGCCATGTAGGGAGATAAAATTATGATAACGTGATTTATGTGAATAATATTTAGTACCTTGTGAACTTATGTGAAGGATATGTGAACTGTGTAAGTAGAAATGCCTATCTAGTGATATGAGGAATATGCTACCATAAACCAATGTATAATCTTTATGTTATAGAAATGTTTCAAAGTTTGGATTTAATTATGAAGGGATGAGTGGCATAATGAGTCATAGAGAGAGGCAAGTAACGTTTTAAAAAAAACGAAAATTTTGGTAAAATACAACAAAATCGTGGCAAATTACGAAGAAATCGTGGCATAATAATTTGTACCTCATGGTGTTGGCTCGGGAGATACCAACTCCTTATTTATAGTGAGCATGCACGTACCTTAGAATTGAGTAGTTTTGATGTGATAAAGTAGGATGTGGAAATACCTTCGGGGGAGTGAGTAAGTTTTGGGAAAGTATGTCGGAATGTGACTAATTTAATTTAAGAGATTCTATTTCTATGGGTTTAATTGAGTTTTCTCTAGGGAGGTTTTTAGATTATCTTCAGGATGGATCAGTTGGATAAACATAGCACCTTTACTGATGGTTATTAAATGAAAGTGTCTTTGTGGGGATCTCAGGTATACGAGTGTCGTATGAGGGATTTGAAAGTATATGAATTTGAATAATGTGTTAGATAAGGGAGAGAATAATTGAATTATGTTTCGAAGAAAACTACAATTATGAATTGTTGGGATTTAGTTAGAAGTAAAGAGGAAATAGCCGAGCCTTGAGGATTAAATAGCAAGAATAATGAGTTGGGTTGTTATGTAGTATTAGTATGCGTAAGGTGAATAAGGATTAAAGCAAATTTAAGGATTGTTTACAATTAAGTATGGTTTATGCATAAGATGTGTTTGGATTAAAAGATAACATTTATTATTATTTGAAAGATTAATATTTATTGCATAAGTAGGTGTTATGGATATGTAAAATTGAGAAAGAAGGAGTGTGAACAGAGGGTAGTACGACAGATGGTAAAGAGATTATGTAGTAAGACTATAAGGGACTACTAGACTAGTATGTGAATATAAAGTTATTCAGCATTTGCAAGATGGAGTTAGAGAGAAATTTGAGAAAATAAAGGATTTAACATGTATTTTAAAGTAGTGTGAGACTTTGGTAATGAGTTAAATGGTGATTTGTGTGAGGAACTACATGGCTTTCGGTGGGTGTATTTAGTAGTGTGATGAGGTGTTCTATTTGTTTTGCGGTTTATGATTAGCATTAGAGTGGTTTAGATGGCAGTTGTGGGGGGATTCGTTATTAAAAGGATAAATTGACTAAGAGGAGGTTAAAGAGTAGTTATATTAAGAAGTGAGTGTATGAGGATATTGCTATGAATAGTGGTTGTATTAAAGTATTAGATTAGGTGAGCTTTCCTAAGAGATATGATAAGGATTCTATTGAATAAGTGGAATGCGGGTTGTGATGACGATTGGGAGGTTGTATGATTTAGAGTAGTAAAAAAAAAATAAAGGTATATTGCTTATAGATCTTGTTATTATTGGGATCATTATTCGCGTTTGCATGAATTATTCAGAGATGCATAAGGTTATGATTAAGATTGATGAGGGAAGGTAAATAACTTAATGGGCAATGTTAAAATGGAGGTGTAAGGTATGAAGGTAAACATGAGAGATTTTATTAGATTTTGCTATAGCCTAGGTATGTGGTTGAGGAAAGGATTAGTGTTATGAAAATTGTTGAAGTAGTGTGGTAGCGAAGATTATTGAACATGAGGTATCGAGAGGTTTTGGAATGCAAGATATGTTGTGACACCCCGCGATAATGCGGAAATATAACTAATAAATTTAAGCGGAAATTGGTAAATTTTTTAAACTTCTTATTACTAGTTAAAGTTTAACACGCGATAGTCACTAATAAAATGAAACAAGTACAATGATAAGTAAACTTAGGTTATTACAAACCAAGTCTAGCAAATAAGGGGGGAAAAGATATCCCACGAATAACAAGTCTAAAAGGTGAGTCTAAGCATAACGATAGACAAAAATCCAACGGTCGAGGTACTCGCTAGCTCACACATGTCTTCACCCCATAAATGCACCAACTAATACCTGTCATTAATGAAACATGAATGTCACCGTCAGTGGGGATTAACTCAAGGTTCTCCCAGCCACATTATATCAAAATGAACATAACAAAGAACTCAAATAAGCAAACACATTAAAAAAGATGCACATAACTTAAATTATATTAAACATGGTATCATTCATGTTATCATAACAAGAGAAAGAAAGATAGAATAATAAATAAACATATCATAGATATATTCAAATAAAGTGAAGTAAAGGAAAGAACATAGACCTGGTTAATTAATCAGGAGCACAAATTCCAATGACATATGACATATACAATTATCCAAATTATACAAGACTTTTACTACTCTTAGATTCAAGAAATGTGTGACATATGCAAAACATTCACTAAAAAGACACGACAACACCCAACTCATTCCTCTTAGTAGGACGACAATAATATATACGGTCCTAGACTAAATCTGGATCGAGACTCTCGGGATGGACGTCACCCGATTCGACAAGCGGTATACCAATCGCCTCCAAGACTCGAAGCATGGCACACATAGCCATAAGCAAAGGTCGAGTAACCCTAATCGGAAATATGGCACACAATCCATAACCAAAGGTCTGAAGAAGGCAGAAGAGTAATCCTCAATCCGGAAACATGGCACACATACCGTAACCAAAGGTCTGAAAGGAGGGCGGCATAATAAGTTAACTCGAAACATAGCACACATACCGTAACCAAAGGTCCAAGAAAGGTTCCTAAATCAGAAACATGGCACACATACCGTAACCAAAGGTTCGAAGAAGGTAATGAGTAGTGTCTACTGAAATGCTATGCAAAAAGTCCACGGGAATATGACTCAACACAATTAAATGCGTAAAATAAGCATTTCATAATTTAACTTGGTAAAGAATCAACAATGAACAAGTAAGAACCCAAATGTGAAGAAAACAATACCATTTCATTCTTATAGCATGAATAAACATTATGTTTCATATATACATGTTACTTAAGCATAGTATAAACGAACGATAGACAATGAGTTAAGTAATGTGTAACAAGAGGCAAAACGTAAACAAACCAAGACCAATATATAGCATGTGAATGAGATATAGTCAAGGTGATACTATGATAAACAAGTGCCAACACACCATACACAAGGATTAAAACTATAGGATTAACAAAGACTTCTCAATACTAAGTCTCTCTCGACTCAAGAACTCTCAAGAGCCAACTAATATCAAATCACATCACCAATCCATTATGGTCATCTGTTAGAAATCTATATCTCATTACTTGACATATTCATATATGTGTTGATTTAATTTTAGTCATAAAATTAAAAGATGATCTTATGCATGCAAACAATAAAAGATTTAAAGAAGAAATCATCATCATCATACATTGATATTTCGGATTTTGGGCACAAGTGAGTTCTCCTACTCACTTGTTCTTGAGCTTTCCAAATTTTGGATGAACAAGGATTCAAGTATAGAATCCCTCCCAAGGATTAATACACAAGATATACTCTTAACAAAATTAATATTATTAATACTAGAACAATATTAATTTAAATAAAATGACCCAAAATATATTTTGTCCTCTTGGAATTACTGTCAAGAGGAGGAAGAAGAAGGAAGAAATATTTTTATCTCTCTAAAAATATTTTGATGATGTTAGAATGAATAATAAATCACACACTTTTCATGTAGTGAATATTAGCCAAAAAGAGCAAAAGACCCTTGGCCCTTTTACAATGGAAACCGGGTAGGAGAGGTGGGAAATGGCCAATGCATGAGCTTGGTGCTCTTCACAAGAGGCACTAGGTTTGCATGGCTAGCTTTAAGAAAAATGATCATGTTTTCCACTAACTCAATTAACATAATATATTGTTAATACCACCCCAATATTTCGGTCCATATAGAGATAAAATGGATTCCATTTTATCTTTGTCAATTTGTCACATGTCACATGTCATGTAAAATTGTTATGTATTTTTAACATATTAAAAATCAACGCATTAATAAAAATACGTCATATACAAAATTGACTTAGTAATTCATAATCACTTGTACCAAAATATTTTTATCAATTATAAATCACAACATCTTGTATTTATAATAAATTATTCATTCAAATGCAATTGTTTCCTTAAACAATAATTTCATCTAAGTAATAAAACAATTCGATCACTTAAACCGTATCTTATTTAATCAGATTATAATGAGATACGTAAATATTACTTCCAAAATCGTCCGTCAATTTTTAAGTAATTTAATTAACTCGTATCGTTATACGATTAATTAAATGATCATTTAAGAGTATTATCCTTTAGGTATGAACTAGGGGATCAACTGATCACCACCGTCGCACGACAGTAATGTCAAACTCTAGTCAGCCAATCATTACCGATATGTGTGGACCAGTTGACAGTAAAAATACTTCCCAAATATATTCTTTAAAATGAGACTTAAACATGTGATCATTATGATCGACAGTTGTGATCGCATTATTGTCGGAGGACACAGATTCCAACAATCTCCCACTTGTCCTCGACAAGTGTGCGTCACCAATTCTCTTGTCCTATTACTATCTTCCACTCAATACAAGGTGTCTTTCAGGTCGTACTTGCAAGTGATCATATCGAGAGTGGTTTCCTCGATCTGGAGAATAACTGATTGACCGGATTTATCTACCATAGATATCTTTCGAGCGTGGCCACGCATTTCCAGTTCATTACTCCTCGAGTAGCTCTGAGATATTGTTATAACCCTGACTAGGGGTGGACAATTCCTATCGCACTCATTCCCTTCGACTAGCCACAGCCATCATAACCCAAAATATGCCCATTTGACCCCATTTACGAAGGTCGTAGTAACACAAATCAAAGTTAATCTGAAACTGTGCCATCTTAGGCGCATAGTCTTTAGTCAAAATAATCGACTCATTAGAATACTATAGTAGCTCTCGCTACGACCAGGCTATATAAATTTGCTAGAACTCTATAAGCGGTCATAAGGCCCGACAAGGTGTTCCTAACAGTCTGCCTATGTGATCGACTAGTCATTCTCATATGACTCTATGGCACTTGAACTTGCCATAAATCGCATCACACTCTAGTCACTTCGAGATGTCACCTCATACAAGTGACTATGGGCGAATACTATGTTAATCCGTGTTCACTTTAACGGGGTTCAATTGTAACTACAACCCGTTTTGATGTAACAATGTATAAAGAAAAGATAAAAGACAAATGCGATTCTGAACATGAACAAAAACAACACTTTTATTTCATTTAAATTCTAACATAAACTTGGTACACGTTTAAGTCCCATGGACGCAACATGTCCATAATGCTTGGCCTGCGATAAAGGCTTGGTGAGCGGATCGGCTATGTTGTCATCCGTCCCAACCTTACAAATTGCAATTTCCTTTCTTTCAATGAAATCTCTTATTACATGATATTTTCTAAGTACATGTCTAGATCTATTACTAGACTTTGGTCCCTTAGCTTGTAATATCGTCCCACTATTATCACAATAGAGAGTGATGGGATCATTGGTGGTAGGTACTACTCTTAGACCTTCCGTGAATTGCTTGATCCACACAGCTTCCTTGACAGCTTCTGATGCTGCAATGTACTCAGCCTCCCTTGTTGAATCCGAGGTTACAGCTTCCTTGAAGCTTCTACAGCTAACGGCACCACCATTGAGCATGAAAACGAAACCAGCTTGTGATTTCATGTCATCTCTATCCGTTTGAAAACTCGAGTCCGTATATCCATTAACACGTAGCTCGGTGTCTCCTCCAAACACTAAGATAGAATCCTTAGTTCTTCTCAAGTAATTAAGGATGTTCTTGATGGCTATCCAGTGATTCTCACCTGGATTTCCTTGATATCTACTCGTCATGCTCAAGGCATACGAGACATCAGGACGTGTGCATATCATGGCGTACATGATTGATCCAACAGCGGAAGCATAAGGGATCATCTTCATGCGTTCAATATCATGGGGTTCGGAGGGAGATTGAGTCTTGCTTAATATAGTCCCAGTTACCATAGGTACCAAACCCCTTTTAGATTTGTCCATGTTGAACCGTCGTAGAATCTTATCAACATAAGATTCTTGACTTAGTGCCAATGTCCTCTTGGATCTATCTCTATGGATCCGGATACCTAATATGCGATGTGCCTCTCCTAAATCCTTCATTTGGAAGTGGTTACCTAACCACTTCTTAACAGAAGACAACATTGGAATATCATTTCCAATGAGTAGTATGTCATCGACATACAAGATTAGGAACACAACATTGCTCCCACTAAATTTCATGTATAAACATGGTTCCTCAACACTTCGAGTGAAACCATTCTCCATTATAACATGATTGAATCGATGATTCTAACTTCTAGATGCTTGCTTAAGACCATAAATGGATCTCTTAAGCTTGCATACTTTGTTAGGATTCTTAGAATCAACAAAACCTTTGGGTTGTATTATGTACACCTCCTCTTCTAAATGCCCATTTAGAAAAGCGGTTTTGACATCCATTTGCCATATTTCATAATCATGAAACGCGGCAATCGCTAACAAAATCTGTATGGATCTTAGCATGGCTACGGGGGCGAAGGTTTCATCATAATGGAGACATTGGACTTGGGTAAATCCTTTTGCCACTAGCCTAGCTTTGTAGACATCATCATGTCCTTCTATGCCATTCTTTACTTTGAAAATCCATTTGCATTGGAGAGGTCTTGCCCCTTTAGGCAAATCTACCAAGTCCCAAACTTGGTTTTCATGCATAGAATCCATTTCGGACTTCATGGCTTCAAGCCATAAGGAGGAATTAGGACTAGAGATTGCAGCCTTGTAGGTAGCGGACTCGTCACTTTCTAAAAGCAACACATCGAGTGTTCCATCTTCTTTGATAAGTCCCACATATCGATCGGGATGGCGAATAACTCGACCCGTTCATCTTAGTGGAGGAGGGACAACCGCGTTAGACGACGAAGGAACATCTTCTTGCGTCTCTACCTCGGTTTGTGGTTCTTGAACTTCATCAAGTTCAAAATTTCTCCTACTCTCTCTCTTAGAAATAAAGTCTCTTTCTAAGAAGACAGCCTCGCAAGACACAAACACTTTGTTATCTTGAGGTTTTTAGAAGTAGTATCCTCAAGAATTCGAGGGGTAACCTACAAAGGTGCATTTTTCGGATCTTGGGGCAAGCTTGTTGTCATTCTTTGTCACGACGTAAGCATCACATCCCCAAATTTTCATGTAGGATAGATTAGGAACTCGTCCTCTCCACATCTCAAATGGAGTCTTTCCGGTGGCCTTAGTGGGACTATTATTCAAAGATATAATTGCAGTTTGGATTGCAAATCCCCAAAACGAGTTTGGTAACTCGGTTTGACTCATCATGGATAGAACTATATCTAGTAGGGTTCGATTTCTCCTTTCGGCAACACCATTGAGTTGTGGTGTTTCAGGTGGAGAAAGTTGTGATATTATACCACAACCTTTCAAGTGTGAATCAAATTCAAGGCTAAGATATTTTCCACCACGATCGGAACGTAGTGCTTTTATCTTTTTGTCCAATTGGTTCTCTACTTTGTTTTGAAATTCCTTGAATTTCTCAAACGCTTCACTCTTATGTTTCATTAAATAGACATACCCATGTCTACTTAAGTCTTCGGTGAAGGTTATGAAGTAGTCATAATTTCCACGAGCGGTGATACTCATTGGTCCAGACACATCGGTATGTATGAGTCCCAATAGTTCACTAGCTTGTGTCCCTTTACCACTAAAAGGATTACAAGTCATTTTGCCAAGAAGGCAATATTCGCATGTTCCATATGATTGAAAATCAAATGGTGTAATCACATTAGTCGAAATTAATGTTTTGATCGTTTATGTGACCTAATCGACAATGCCAAATGAACGCTTCATTTGTGTCACTTGATTTGAGTTTCTTTGATTGAATGTTATAGATATCATTAGTCGGATTCGAGGTTTCTAAAATGTAAATGCCATTAATATAAGAGGCTTGGCCTATAACCAAATCGTTCCTCGAAATAGTACAACGATTGTTCTTAATGACAAAACAAAAACCGTCCATGTCTAGCATGGCGATTGAAATAATGTTTTTAGAGAGTGTAGGCACATAAAAACAATTATGTAAATACAACTCAAATCCGTTAGGCAAAGCTAATACATAAGTTCTTTTGGATTCGGCCGCTACTCGAGCTCCATTTTCAAGGCGTAGATCCACATCTCCTTTGCTAAGCCTCTTCACGTCTCTTAAACCCTGTAAATGATTACAAAGGTGAGAAGCACAACCGGTATCCAGTACCCATGTCGTAGTGGAAATATAATTTATATCAATAACATAAATTTCCTTAGGAATTTTACCTTTTGGAACGATGATTCCTTCCCTTATATTTCGCAAATATACGGGACAATTCCTAAGCCAATGTCCCATGCCATAGCAATAATGGCACTCATCATCAACTTGCTTGAAGTTTTTGACTTTCTTTCCCTTCTTCTTGAACTTTTTGCCCTTTGAAGCATGAACTTGATTGCTTGAGCTCCCACTAGTTTTGGCATCTTTATCTTCAAGAGACAAAGATCATATAGATTGTATGAGGCGGTCTTCCTGAGACCGGCTCACACGAGATCTAGTACTAGTAGGTGGTCTAGTAGAAGTGATGAAGTTAAGGTTTCCATCCGAACCTATCGCAAAATGAAGTTCTCTAGTAGTGTCGAAATCATTGTTGGAGCAAACGTCGTCAAAAACATTGTGGCATGACTCAATAGTTATCGGTGTGGTAGCGTTTGATGGATTCATTGTAATGAACTACAAGTATGGAGGAAAGGAAATATTAACATTTGTCTTTTTAAATCATACTCGTAAATAAATTAACAAGATATGAGCATTTATATAGTGACCTCTACCCAACTATTATAAATGATTCCGAGATCCAAATTCATATTAACTTGGGCACGGGATAGCCGATGAAACCCTTATCAATATAACTCGGTGGACTAACTCTTTAATTGATTCTACTTTTAGAATTCTCGGTCGATAAAATTACTCTAATATTTATCTATAGCCTGGAACACATGCGACTACGGTCACGAATACTTCCATTGAGGTCAATCCAAATTTCAAATAAATGTGTCCATAATCCAAATTCACATCAACTTGGGCACGGGATAGCCGATGAAACCCTCATCGACACGAATTTGGTGGATAGACATTTATCACCCACTTCCCCTACGTAACAAGGTTTGTACCCCGGGATGGCCGAGTGCACTCCCTCGCGAAATAGGTTTTCATGGTTTCTACTTTTTGGTAAGGCTATGTCTCAATTGTTTATTTTTAGCGAGAGGTCATGTCAATTTATTATCTATCACGTTTTAAGTAAACTAAAGCAGTGAACTACGATAATTCTAATTGACACGGTCGATATACTCGATTAAAATGACAATGCATGTTTTAGTTATGGCGATTTAGCGATGCATGCGACATATAAATAAAATGCAAAACATAAAATAAATCCTAGTATGGCCTTCCTAAAATAGAAAATATAATTAACTATTACATATTCGGAAACCAACTCCATTGGTCCCTTGAACTTCGGTTATGGCACGCATCTCGAGCTAACACCGTCTTTATGTATCGCCTTCTTGAGTGACACCGTCTTCAAAGAACTCCGGAATAAATAAATTACATAACAAATTACATAATTTCCTATTATACATTTGTAATTAAAATAAAATAAATCAATTAAGTTACAAAACGGTGATACGAGATAACAATAAATTACAACCGAATCGATATTCCCATACATTTCGGGTAATACCAATTAAAAACTAAGGCCATACTAAGTAAAATTACATAATATAAAATTATGACAATCATAAATAAAATTCTGCATTATAATATGTATGAACATGCCCAATTTTATGCTAAATCGCCTTTAAGGAGCCAATATCGTATATTAAACGGTTTTTACGGATTTGCGTGATTCAACCTTTTAAAATCACAATAAATTACATAAATTCATATTTATGCACAAGTTAATTACCCTAAACTCTTAGGACTCAAAATTAGTCTCCACTAACTATTTGACTAAAATTAACTCATATTTCTTAAAATTGTTCATTAATGGACCCAAAATTACAATAAAATGCTATAAACTTCAAATAAATCACAAAAATTTCAAATAAATTCAAAATTTGAAATTTAAACTCTTGAACATTCTGGAAAAATACCATGACACTCATAATGTTCAAAAACTTAGGTTAAGAATTTCGAAATTTATCCGGAAAAACAATGTTACGGTTTATCGGTTTTAACAAATATAATCATAAAAACATGAGAAAAATTATATTTATCAAATTTTCAATTTAAGATCTGAAATAGGTAATAAAATACAACATGTGACGTTTTTCCTTAGTCATGGAGTATGTTTTAGCAATTATTCACTAATTAAGTCACTATTTATGCTATTTTTCATCAAAAATTCATAAATCATGCATAAAGACTTTAATATAGCCTATTATTTTACACACATCTTTTAAAATTTCATGTGACAACATACTAAATTTCTATGACCAGATTCGAAATTTATCTCATATTAACCTATTTTTCATTTAAATCCGATTTTTATCATGAAAAATTCATATTTCGAGCATAAAAACTCCAAAAATTATGAAAATTTACAGGTCATCTAAAAATAAAACATGTGATAACATATACAAAAACCACTGGAACATTCAAAGTTTAGCTAATTTTAGTCCGAAAATGACATTTTAATCATAAAATCACATTTTTAATGCCATTATTATATAAGATGAACAATAAAAATCCATAAATTAACCAAAATATCCTAAAAACATTTTAGGATTTGAAACTTCAACATGCATAATTTATTTCGTGATATTTCATAATAACACAAATTTACAAGTTTTATATGTTAATCGTATAACTCGGAAAAACTATAACCGATTTGCATGCAAACAACCAAGGCTCTAGATACCGCTTGTTAGAAATCTATATCTCATTACTTGACATATTCATATATGTGTTGATTTAATTTTAGTCATAAAATTAAAAGATGATCTTATGCATGCAAACAATAAAAGATTTAAAGAAGAAATCATCATCATCATACATTGATATTTCGGATTTTGGGCACAAGTGAGTTCTCCTACTCACTTATTCTTGAGCTTTCCAAATTTTGGATGAACAAGGATTCAAGTATAGAATCCCTCCCAAGGATTAATACCCAAGATATACTCTTAACAAAATTAATATTATTAATACTAGAACAATATTAATTTAAATAAAATGACCCAAAATATATTTCGTCCTCTTGGAATTTCGGTCAAGAGGAGGAAGAAGAAGGAAGAAATATTTTTATCTCTCTAAAAATATTTTGATGATGTTAGAATGAATAATAAATCACACACTTTGCATGTAGTGAATATTAGCCAAAAAGAGCAAAAGACCCTTGGCCCTTTTACAATATAAACCAGGTAGGAGGGGTGGGAAATGGCCAATGCATGAGCTTGGTGCTCTTCACAAGAGGCACTAGGTTTGCATGGCTAGCTTTAGGAAAAAAGATCATGTTTTCCACTAACTCAATTAACATAATATATTGTTAATACCACCCCAATATTTTGGTCCTTATAGAGATAAAATGGATTCCATTTTATCTTTGTCAATTTGTCACATGTCACATGTCATGTAAAATTGTTATGTATTTTTAACATATTAAGCATTAATAAAAATACGTCATATACAAAATTGACTTAGTAATTCATAATCACTTGTACCAAAATATTTTTATCAATTATAAATCACAACATCTTGTATTTATAATAAATTATTCATTCAAATGCAATTGTTTCCCTAAACAATAATTTCATCTAAGTAATAAAACAATTCGATCTCTTAGACCGTATCTTATTTAATCAGATTATAATGAGATACGTAATTATTACTTCCAAAATCGTCCGTCAATTTTTAAGTAATTTAGTTAACTCGTATCGTTATACGATTAATTAAATGATCAATTAAGAGTATTATCCTTTAGGTATGACCTAGGGGATCAACTGATCACCACCGTCGCACAACAGTATTGTCAAACTCTAGTTAGCCAATCATTACCGATATGTGTGGACTAGTTTATAGTAAAAATACTTCCCAAATGTATTCTTTAAAATGAGACTTAAACATGTGATCATTATATCGACAGTTGTGATCGCATTATTGTCGGAGGACACATATTCGAACATCATCAACATCCCAAAGTATTTTCTTTCAAATCCGATATCATAGAACTTTACTTACCATCGAGTTGTCAAGAAACAAGGTCTTAGTTGTAACAACACTTTACCACCTCATATTTCCGCATTCTAACACCATAAATTAAAACTATGTTCTTCCACTTAACATTTGGTGTCAACCATACCATTATCGGTCCTAGCTTCCAAAACAAGCGCTAAGACTCTCCAATAATGTAGCTTAGTCTCACTCTCATATCATACCTCAAGAAGTAATCGAGATCACTCAGTTAGACCAACTAATAATCGCATAATTATCATTTCTCATATGGTAACATCTACATTATCAAATTCTCATACCCAAAGTGATTACGAAAGCCATTCATAAACTCAACTTACTTACTCAATCTTACATCTTCAATTCCATCATTTAATTTCAACCATTTTAAGTCAAGCACTAGGCAATAGTATCCTGAGACACGTCTGACTACACTTCCCAAGCCGTTCCAACAACACAACCTCTCAAAACAAGGGTTATGGGCCAACCACAAACAAACTCCTCAAAGCCAAATTTTCCAACCAAGGTTAACATCCCACAAAAGGAAGAAAGCTATCTACAAGGCGTCAAGGGAGGATAAGCAAGGAACGAATGACAAGTTGGGAGGGTACAAGAGTAGCTTTCAAAGTATAACAAAAGAGAGTTTAGAAGAAGGATAAGCACCAAGAGGTAAAGAATAAGGCAAGGTACACAAAGAATGAGAAATATATCCGAGGAAGTAGAGGCATCCTTCAAAAGGTTGAACAAATCTTCAATCTTCGGCAATAGGCACCAAGGCTTGATCGCCACAAGGTAAGCTCACGGTTATTGATCCAATGGCACAAAAATCATTAATTGACAATCAACAAACATGTTAGAACCTACCAAAGGCATACACAAAGAGACTACCAACTTAGGTCTTTATTTCTACCCATCTCTCATTTATTATTTAAGGTCAAGTTCAAGTTTAAGTTTGGGGCACACATGTATGCGTCGGGAGCAACGTAGGCTCTGATACCAACTGTGACACCCCGCGATAATGCGGAAAATATAAATAATAAATTTTAACGGAAATTGGGTAATTTTTAAAACATCTTATTATTAATTAAAGTTTAACACGCGGGAGTCACTAATAAATTGAAACAAGTGCAATGATAAGCAAACTTAAGTTATTACAAACCAAGTCTAGCAAATAAGGGGGGAAAATATATCCCACGAATAACAAGTCTAAAAGGTGAGTCTAAGCATAACGATAGATAAAAATCCAACGGTCAAGGTACTCGCTAGCTCACACATGTCTTCACCCCATAAATGCACCAACTAATACCTGTCATTCATGAAACATGAATGCCATAGTTAGTGGGGAGTAACTCAAGGTTCTTCCAGCCACATTATATCAAAATGAACATAACAAAGAACTCAAATAAGCAAACTGTAGATACCCAGTATCTGCACCTTCCGAAAACCACCCGATAATGATCGGACTATAACATGTTTTTGATATGCGTGCGTGGATTGGCTATACATGAGACGGTTTAATGCACTACTCGAATATGAAAAATGATTTCAAAAATGGTTTTATAACTTCATTTGCATTAAAATAACAATATTTAGAGTTAAAACGTCTTCGGACCCAAAACCGACTCAGAAACCCACAACTCGAGTCAACCTGAGTAAAGCCGAGTCAAACCAAATCTCGAATGTCGAAAATTATGCCATGAATATTTTTATCATGCCATTTTCATTAAAATGACCCTAATTATAGTCAAAACCGACACCGGGCCAAAAACCGACTCCAAATTCAAATCCCGACTCACACGGGTCAAATCCGAGTCAAGCACACAAATTACCTACCCCAAGTAACACCCAAAATCATCTTATTAGATGCCCACATTGTTACACGACATCTCATTTCAATACCACAAATCATACCAACCAAACAATAGATAGAGCAAAGGCCACGTCCAAATTGAAAGGGACAATACACCCCTATCAATCACAAGGTGGCTCGCGCCTCTTTGGGGTGTCTGCTTAGTCTCTAAGCAAAATCAACCGACCAACCACCCCACATTTCTCTATAAATACCCACCATCACACAACACAATATTCACGCGAGAGTTCGCCCCTTCCTTCTTCCTTAAACTTCTAGACCCGACTTCCTAAGTCACAAAATCGACACGTCTTTACGACCTACGATCGTAAACACAAGCCTTACACATATTGTTTGGTACCATCGTCGTGCATTCAACCAACCCATTTGACCTACTCAATTCATCAATCTACATGTTTTAATTAACATATTTTCAAAACAAAATCCTTTTTTAAGGCACTCTTTTAAACTTCTTTGATCGTGAGTAGTCGCTACGAAAAAACCGTCTCTAAAGCCGTCTACATCACAAACATCAATACACGTAAGTTTGAGGGTGTAAATATCTCATTTATTTCATGTCTTTACTGTTTTTATTAGTTTATATGCATGAACAATGCATAACACGATTCAAATATAGGTTAGACGAGCCAAAACTGAGTTTTAGCCTGAGACAGAAGCCCCTTGCTATGCAAAGAGGCTCGCGCCTCAATGGGGTGTCCAGGTCAGACTCAAATGTGTTTGAGTTCGTCTTTCCTTCAACACTTTCTTTTATTTTTACTTCATTCCTTTTACGGTTTTTACCATTTCAAATCATTTTTATGACAAATTTTTTAACCATAAATTATAATCACCCTTGGTTCCATATACCATGACGGTTTAATCCGTAACTCGGTGATATTAATTGGTTAATTACATTTTAAAGGAAATTCTTTTCTTTTATTTACCACTTTAATTCATTTTTATGATAAACATATTTTGACCATTACAAAAATCATCCTTGGTTCTTTATACCATGACGGTTTATTCCGTGACTCGATGATATTATTGGTTAATTACAAATTAAAGGGTATTTTAACCCCCTTTTATTTTATTTACCATTTTTCTCATTTGTTTAAATTTATAAATATATTAGTCATAATTCATAATCATCCTTGGTTCTTTATACCATGTCGGTTTAATCTGAGTACGATGACAAACTTTACTAATTACAAAGAAATAAACTTAACATATTAGTTCAAATCAAACATTTTACATTTTTATTTGTAAACTATGCTTTTCAAACTTGCAAATCCGACAATTAATATTACTAATATGATAGTAATTATTCCGAGTCATACAAATCATACTTGCAAATCATTCATTACAAAAAACCGTTTTAAACAACCTTTTGAATAACCAGGAGGCACCTCTTGGCTCGCCCAATGGCCTGCGCCCCAAGAGCCTGCCTATTTCTACATTTAAAAACCTGAGCAGAGCCCCTGCCCTCGCAAATAGGCTCGCGCCCCAATGGGGCCACCTGGCACTGTTCTGTCTTGTTTTGGTACTTGTCTAGGACGATCCCGATTACGGTTAACCCGAATATGTGACGGATCAGATTGACAAGTTTATGTTTTTATACTTTGTCATTAAACACACTTTTTCAAATAAATGGATCGTGTTAAGCATCATAACCCAAATTTGGTAAATGGATGTTTAATTTTCGTTTTCACATGTAAATCAATCTAAATCCAACTCGACATCAATTACTTGATATTTGGATAAACAAACCGACTTAGGAAATTCTCACATGTTAGGTTAAGACTTTTGGATGTGCATTCATGCATTTAAACCGTTTTATCAACTCTTTCACTTGAACAACCACGATCGATCAGTAGAGGCCGCTAACGCGGGCGAGATTGGGTGTCTGATTAAAGGGCTCCCCAATACGTACCCTCACCCCTTACTCAGAACCTTTGGATAGTGGATGGCCTTATCCAGGGCGTACGAGAGTCATTTTAGGCATAGAATGCTAAAAGGGGGACGAGTCCTTATCTTTAGTACCTATGTCAAACACCGCTTTTTGCCTTGATTGACTTAGGTATAAAGTGGATTCGAACGGGTTCCAAGCATCCCAAAAATGCACCTTTTCATACCGTTGTAATGACGACTTCAAACTCGGTTTTCACAAACCATTTCAAAATACCCTTTTACGTCGTCAAAATAGCCGTTTCAAAACTTGGCCCCTCGCCGACCGTTGCATTCTCAAATTGCCCTTTTATGACGTCGTAATGACAAATTCTACCCTCGAATTTTATAAATTCGAAAAAAAATTTCAAACAAAAACGTTTTTTTTTCAAACCGTCGTAATGACAATTTCGACCCGTGCAACTTTCCAAATTTCAAATCTCGTTTTCGGAATCAAATTTAGCTTTTCTAAGCCGTCGTAATGACGATTTCAATTCTCACACTTTTCGATTTGCATACCTTGTTTCAAAGGTTAAACGGTTTTCTAACCCGTCGTAATGACGAATTCATCCTCATAATTTCCAATTTCAAATCATTTGAAAACAAATTCAATCGTTTTCAAATTTCAATTCAAAATCAAATCTTTGAAAACAAATTTGACCGTTTTCAAATTTCAAATTCAAAATCAAATCTTTGAAAACAAATTTAACCGTTTTAAAATTTCAATTCAAAATCAAATATTTGAAAACCAATTTAACCGTTTTCAGATTTCAAATCAAAACTCAAATCATTTGAAAATAAATTTAACCGTTTTCAAATTTTCAATCCAATTTCAATTTTTTGAAAACAAATTTAACCGTTTTCATGTCCATTGTGATGACGATTCCAAATTCTTCAATTCTCGATTTTCAAATCCGTGATTCGGAATTTCAAAAACCGTCTTCGGAAACAACACATTGTTTTCAGAGCCTCCGCAATCTCAAACTCAAACCGTCTTTTGAAAATAAACTTAAGACAACTCTTCAACTGATCGACTTTCGAAGATCCTTACTCTTCGGAAGACGTCCTTAAAACGACTAATGGATCTTTTTGAAAATTTATATTTTCGAAAATTTCAATCCACCTTTCTGATTCAGCCTCGAGTTGATTAGAGTCCCGTCGATTTCAAGTCAAGTCGTCTAGATAACATCGAGTCTCCGCCGAAGTTAGTACCTACCCTCTGGTCTAGGTCGTACGCCTAATTGTCGAGACATCTCCAATGGCGTTAGCAGAGTCAAAGTCTCTCGGGTATTAAACCCGTCTTTCCCGTACATTATGGGTCAAAGGTCAAGTTCGTGTACATGTCTTGTCCAGGGGCGTCACGCCATCAACGCACATCCAAACTAAGTTAGAAGTCGCCTGCCTAGGCATCACTATGCCAAAGTCGACACTCGAGTCTAAGTTCAACGTCATGTACCAATAGTTCAAACACAAGAGGTCATTCACGATATTTAATGAACTCATAACCTAGTCACACCGTCGCGTCTTCACGACATAACTGCCTTTTATACATATGTGTCGCACTTGCCTTTGTTTGTGCAATACCTTGCGAAGACAAGTTATAAAGCCTATCGTTATGTCAGATAGGAATCCCTTGGGTGCCATCAATTGCAAACCAGAAACTCAAGAAGCTGATCAACCTTCATCCGCCATGACTTCTGCTGAAACCAACAACGTGGTCCTTCGACTCCTAGCCACTGTGGAAAACTTGAGCACTCGTCTCTCCCATGTTGAGGACAAAATGATAACCGGGAATTTTACCTCTTCTGATATTGAGCAAAGGGTTAAGATTCTTGAAATCTGACTACTTGCCAACAACAAAAACAACCCTCCAGAAAACCCTATTGGACATAGTCAGGAACTTTCCTTGGATTGCTCTCATCTCATCCCTCCCGACGATAAGAAAATTCGTGCAATTAATGAAGATGGACTACAAAGCGATATACCCATGATCTCCGTCTCAATCAACAACATATTCTCAAAGCTGCGAGTGGCTATCAATGATTTGAACACTCAGGTAGCTAATTTGGGGAAAAAGATTGGTAATGCCAAAAATGAACCTAACCACCAAGGGGAAGACCAACACCCAATTCCTCAACAAACAAATGCTGAAAATGAGGAGCCGTCTGATGGTTCCCACACCCAAGAACCCACCAACAAAGAAAATGAAATTGCCTCACCAAAATACCCTTCAAAGTGCCAAGCAACGTCCCAAAAACTTGCCATTAACAATGGCCAAATCCTGTTTCCGCCCACGATTAACAAAAACAAAAACAAAACGCACAAAAACATCCTAAAAAAGCCAATGTTGGAACCATGGGAAAACATCAAAGGGTATTCACAGATATGGGAATAACATATGGCACCGTTCTGGAGATACTTGCTTCAGAAGGAATGCTCCAACCCATTGGTCCGACTCCGGACAAACCCGAACACAAAAGAGCCCGATCCTGGGATGATAATGCCTATTGCCAATACCATCAAGGCAAGGGCCATGACACCGAAACCTGTTTGAAACTCAAGCATGCCATTCAAGATATGATTGAAGCTGGCAAAATCATAATTGCACCTCTCAGTCAAGACAATCCTCCTGGATGTCTCAAGTCAAACAACAAGGGTTAACGTTCTCAAAGGACATTCACCAACCTTAACACAACCTATGCCACAGCTCTCCAAAAGCTTATGACTGAAGGGAAACTACCACTAATCGGGCCCACTCCGAACCCGTCTGAACAGAGGAAAACCCGTTTCTGGGACGGCAATGCCTATTGCCAATATCATCAAGCAAAAGGTCATGATACCGAAACATGCTTCAAACTGAAACATGTTATTCAAAATATGATTGACAACCATGAACTGATGACTTCATCCCTATGCCGACCAAGTGATGAAGACAACCCTAATGAACATCTCTTTCTGCAAGGAGATGAAAGCCCCATCGACTATTGTCCTCATATCGTCTCAAACAACGAGAGTGAAATGCTCAAGTGGGTCAATGCTCAGGACCAGACATTCAAGCCGCTAGATGCTGCGAAGGAGACCTTCGAGGAGAAAAATGATGATTAGGAGTCCGTATCTACGATTAAGTCTGAGTCCAAGTCCAAGTCTTAGGCTTTCTCATATCTATCCTAGTGTTTGTCCTTTTATTCCTAAGTGACAAACTAGGGGTTGTCCCCATGAGTCACATGTATTCATCGAGCCTGTGCTAACATCTTATTTATCTAAATAAAAGCACGATTTTCAACTATCATACATTCTCCACTTTACCAGTTCCCGTTGACAATGAGAATTGATTTAAGAAATGATTTAAAACAAACAACATGTTCCAATTCAATGTGAGTACACTCGAGTGACGTTCCGTACCAAGTAAGCAAAGGACTCGAAACTCCGTGTCCATTCTCTTTACCTATTCCATGTCTGGCAATAAAAACCTTTCATTAGCACCCGATCTAGAACGAACTCTCAATCAAAGGGATCCTGCGACGAACCCAGATAACAAACAAGAAGGTCTCCTTGTTCATAATCAATGACGGAAGGCAAGCCCATTCCCCACAAAAATATCCAAACACAGAGAATCGACCTCTCACCACTGGGTACATCCCCGCTGACACCTTCACTATCCTCGAACGAAGGACAGCAAAGAACCAATAGGTCCAAGCCAAAACAAATGCGAAAACCAAAACAAATGTGAAAGCCAAAACAAATGCGAAAACCAAAGCCAATGCGAAAGCCAAGGCTAAATCCAAAACGAAAAAACAAAGTCCAAAAGCCATTTACCCAGGGCCAAAGCAAAAGGCGAAAATCAAAGGCCCGAGCCAATAGCCATTCACCCGAAGCCAAAGCGAAAGGCCAAAATCAAAGGCCCAAGCCAATCGCCAATTCACTCAAGGCCAAAGCCAAAGTCAAGGTCAAAGCAAAAACCAAAGTCAATTCACTCAAAGCAAAAGCCAAAGCCAAGGGCTACTCACCCAACGTCAAGACCAAGACCCAAGCCAAAATCAAAACAAACCAAGATTGAAACCCTTGTTGTGACCATAATTAGCGCATATTTAGCCCCCGAATTAGCCTTGTTCCCATGCTTTTTAGTACATATTTGGGTCATTTCTTATCTTTAGTTCTTTGTTTTGCATATTCTTTGAGATTTTGATCCCTTGGTAGGAAAGGAGTAAGAATCTTGCATTTTCATGGCAAAACAAGACTAAATTGATCGAATTCAATGACCAAGCATCAAGGAGAGACAAGATTAGAAGGCCTTTGTACATATGATAGTAGATGAGCAATGTTGAGAAAGGATCCTTGAGTCCCCAAGGAAATCCTCAAGGAATTTATGAAGAAAAGGGAAGAAAAGAAGAAGAAGCCTTCTTTGAGGCACAATCCGTGCGGATTGTCCCCAATCCGCCGTCCTCAGTGCCGCAGAATCCGTGCGGCTTTCCAAAGAAGACGCTCGGATCCCACCTCCACAATCCGCCCGGATTCTCTTGAATCCGCTCGGATTCCATCGCCAGAATCCGCCCGTCCCGACCTTAATCCGCCCGGATTCCTCTACAGCGCGATTTCCTCTTCTCCAAGCTACGAAGAAAGAAGGCCTTCCTTCGGAAAATACCGGCTCCTCCCTGCTCAATCTAAAAAGTGTAATTACTAGTTTAGCCCTTAGTTAACCCTAATGCATCCTCCCTAATTTCCACTATAAATACCCCATTAGTCTAATTAGAGGAGCATGTTCTTCTTATCAACAGTTAGAGTAGTTAATACCAATCAAATCTCTCTTTAGTTTTGTAATCAACAATTAATCAAGTCCTAATACAAGTTTTATTTCCTTAATCTCTCTTTTGTTCATCCTTTATTTTGGGTAATTGAAGATTATTTGGGTTATTATTGGGAGATTGACAACCTCTTAATCAAGCATTCAAGTACTTCTTTTATCTTTGCTTTATTATTGGAATCATTAGTAGGTATAATTCTCTTAATCCCTTTTAATTATTGTTAATTACTTTCATTTACTCATCATGTTTCATTTTGTTGGTATGATTGACAACCTTGCTAGCGTGATCAACATGATAATGAGTGAGTAGTCTATTAGCTAGGGTTAATGGGTGATTAGGGGAAACCAACATGGGGAATGATTCATGCTGAAATTAATATGCTTTCATGTTTTATTTGCTTGCTTGTTTTGATCTCAACTCATGCACATGTTATATTTGATGAAATGCTAAGCCTATGAATCCTTGCCTTTACTACCATCTTCTATCTCTTCAATGAGACTTGTAAGACATAACCCAACTCGAGTCTCATTAGACCATGCATGTTGTTGAGTAGGGAAGATTAAGTCGACTTGTAGGTGTTGTACAATCTAATCGATTCGGCTCCGGGACCCAAACTTTCCTAGGATTGTAAGATATAACCCAACTCAATCCATCACAACAATAATCGCTTGCTTATAATTTGAGAACATGTTTGTATGATCAATTCCCATGATTCCCCTATGATCCCATGACACCCTAGTGCTTTTTAATCAATTGTTTACACCCTTTTTAATTCATCTTGCTAGTTTATTTTCATTGCTATTTTAGTTAGTGACCTTCTACATCAACCCAATTTGTGACACCCCCAAGACACCACTAGTTTCAATAAAAATCTTATTTCAATACCCGTCCCTTGGGATCCGACCTTTACTTGCCTCTTTACTAATTGTAGAGTTGTTTGTGAAGCTATAAATTGTGTTTTTATTCGGACGTGACCCAACGACCACACCTTTAATTGTGAACACGAAACGGACCGACCAAAAATGGCGCCGTTGCCGGGGACGGTGTTTGTTTGATTTAGATTTCCTTTTTATTGTTATTAGTTGTGTCTTTCTTCGCATTGGGGAAGTAAAACTCCTCAAGGTTTGTTCTAATTGTTTTCGAGTTGTTTGATATTTTGCATGTCTAGAAGGTCACAAGGTGATTTGTTACCTTTTGACCGTGAAATCGAAAGAACCTTGACGAACAATAGGAGACTTGTTAGGAGGAATTTAAGAGGTATTAGTGATGTTGTTCAACCAACTATTGAGTTCGTCAACCCTTTCGCAATAGAAGGAGAGGAGAACCCATTACACAATACCCCACAAAATCAACCTACAATGCCTAAATTCTCGTCACACTCCGTACCCACCGAGGAGAACCTACCAAATGGTACTCCTACACCGCAATATCTAACCGGAAATTTTGTTGCCAAATCCGCCTTCATCCAATTAGTTGAAAGGAGCCAATTTGGGGGGATGCCTAGTGAAGACCCTCATTCTCATATGGAAACCTTTTGCGACTATTGTGATGCAATCTCTCAAACGGGTGTGACTCAAGACCAAATTAGATAGGTCTTATTTCCTTTTTCTCTAATCGGCACCGCGAAGCAATGGTTGAAGGGCCTTGACAAGGCCACCCTCGGAATAGATTCTTGGAAGAAGTTGGCTCTAGCTTTCTACAAAAAATTCTACCCACCGGAGAAGACTAACATGCTAAGAGCTCAAATTACGGGTTTTAAGCAAAGGGATGAAGAATCTTTGTATGAAGCTTTCTGAGCGGTTCAAGGGAATTTGTCGCTCATGTCCTCACCATGGACTTAGCGAATGGTTTTTGGTACAACAATTTTGGAATGGTCTATTTGAGGATTCAAGGAACATTCTCAACATGGGATCAAATGGAATGTTCACCGAAGTTGATGACAATCAAACATGGAACAAGATTGAGGAAATGGCGGTCCATAACTCACAATATAGTAGACCTCGCAAGGCCACTAGAGGAGGAAAGCATGAAGTGGACTCTGTTACTCAATTGGGTGCTCAACTTAGTGCTCATATCGACACAATCAATTTGAAGTTTGAAAAAGCTATGGCTAGACTTGAAGAAGTCTCAAAATCACCAAAGCATCATGTTAATGCCATGACGGCATCCTCATCAATCCCAAGTGGGATATGTGAGAATTGTGGAACTTTGGGACATGAACAAGGTGAATGTAGGGGAACAAATGAACAAGTGAATGCTTTCCAAGCATACAAGAGTGGTACCCCTTATTCCAACTATTACAATGAAAACACCAAATTCCATCCAAATCTCTCATACAAAAGCCAAAATGGTCAAAACCCTCAAACAACATACACTCCACCACCCATGAGAAACCAAAATCAAAGACCCTTCTACAATCAAAACCAAGGTTACCAAAATCAAAATCCATACAATCACCAAAATGACCAAGGTTTTGATGTCCAAAAAGCGGTCCTCCAAATGCAAAAGAATCAACAAGAATTTTTCACTCAAATGCAAAAAGATAGCCAAGCAAAGGAAACCACCATCAACAACATCCTAGCTCACACCAAGATGTTGGAAACACAATTGACTCAACTAGCATCTTCAAGCTCACAAAGACAAAAGGGGCAATTACCACCTCAAAGTAATCCCCCTAGACATGAAACGGTTAGTGCCATTCACTTGAGAAGTGGTACAAGGTATGAAGCACCAAGGAAGCAAGTTGAGGATGAAGTTATGGAAGCTAGTGAAAAGGAAGAAATTGTGCAAAGCTCCAAAGATGGAGAATCGTCAAAAGAAGAAAGTTCAAAGAAAAATGAAGACAAGGTCAAGGATAAGGAGCCCATTGTGATTAGACTTCCTTTTCCAAGTCGTCAAGCCAAGCCCAAATTTGATGATCAACTTGGAAAGTTCATGGAAATTATGAAGAATTTGGAAGTCTCAATTCCTTTCACGGAATTAATCAATCACGTGCCGGCCTATGCGAAGTACATGAAAGATATCCTCACAAAGAAGAAGTCGATCCGGAAGCTTGAGACTATCGCCTTCACTAAGGTGAGTAGTGCAATACTTCAAGGGAGTTCACCTCCAAAGCTAAAGGATCCGGGAAGCTTCTCAATACCGTGTACCATTGGCGACACAACGATCAACAAAGCCTTATGTGATCTAGGGGCTAGTGTGAGTGTCATGCCGTACTCGGTGAGTAAAAGGTTGGGGAAGGGAGAGCTTAAATGCACCAACATCACACTCCAAATGGCCGATAGATCGACAAAGACACCATTAGGGATATGGGAAGATGTCCCCGTACGAATTGGGAAGTTTTTCATCCCGGTGGACTTTGTCATTGTTGATATGGAGGAAAATTCCAACATTCCAATCATTCTAGGAAGACCTTTCCTACACACCGCGGGTGTGGTGATTGATGTGAAACATGGTGAGCTCACTCTAGAAGTGGGAGATGAAAGCATAACCTTTAATCTTGACAAGACTATGAGAGCTCCTCATTTGCATGAACCATGTTTTATGATTGATCATTATAGCCGAAAGGATGAAAGGAAGAAATCGGAACTCCAATGGAAGGAAAAAATTGAAGATGCTCCATTCAAAGAGCAAGTAAATTGTGACAAGGAGAGCTTGCAAAGCTCGTCAAAATCAACCAAAGAAGAAGAGAATGGCCTCATTGGCCAAGAGACGAATTTGGGAGAGTTGTCTCCATCAAATCAAGAGATTTTCAATGATCAACTTAATGAAGTTTGTGGTCTTTGGGATGACGAATTTTAAGGGATTTTTAATCCCTACATTGTTAATGCCATCGATCAAGACCGACAACAAGGGCCAAGGTCTATTGAAGACCTCTACCATAATAATGAACAAGCTTTCGATTAATTTTTCAAGCTGTTGAGCAACATCAGCAACACCTTGGACATGCCCCCTTGACATCTCATCAAGAATGAGAGTTTGGTGGAGTCCTCCCTAAACCACCATTTGTAAATATTTCTAACTCCCTAACTCGCATTTCAATTCTTGTATTGCATTTTTGTCATCTTTGGATTTTTATTTGCTTTGATCAAGATATTTGTCATGTTTGAGAGAAGTGAGGGAGGGACTAACAATCTCAAATTGATGTGTAGTGCTTTCGCTTAGTGTGGGGATGGCAATTGCCTAGGCTATCCATGCCTTAGTAGTGCCCCCACAATGAAGAAAACCAGATTTGAAGAAGAATAGGAGGTTGATAAGGGACATGCACTGTACACGGATGGAACTGAATCCGGGTACAAGGGGAAGAATCCGAACGGATTGGGGAGAAGACGCCCGTCTTCATGCAATCCGAGCGTACTGGGATGAAGACGCACGTCCCTATAAGCTAAAATTTTGAAAGATTTTTGACTGTAAGATAATCCGGGCGTCCTGAACTGTAATACGCCCGTCTCTGATAATCCGTCCGTCTTGGACAGAAGACGCCCGTCTTCTCTGCTGAGGAAAACAAGGAAAATTTCCTGGACTCAAATCCGTCCGTCTTCAGGCAAATCCGTCCGTCTTCAGGCAAATCCGCCCGTCTCGTATCAAGCAAATCCGAGCATCTTCTTCTGAATCCGCCCGTCTTTAGGCGAGTTTTATCAAACCCAGAAAGTGCAGAATCCGCACGGATTGCCCCTACAGTTCGAATTTTTCGGTCTTTATAAAATCCCTCCCACCTTCATTCATTCATTCATTCATTCATAACACTACTTCAAAACATCAAAACCCTTATCCTCTCCATCATAAAAACAAAATCCCTCAACAACATTCGCCAAAATCAAATCAAATCATCCTTCTAACAACAAATCAATCACTCCTTTTTCAATAAAAATCAAAACCAAGAGCAAAATCTTCAACCTTTGAGTCGATTTTTGAATTCCTAAAGGCAAAGCCTTTCACCTTTAAATCGATTTGGGTGCACTACAAATTGAAGATTTTTCATTCTTTTCTTGGTTAGTTCATCAATGGCAAGGACTAAGGGAGCAACAAAGGCACCAAAGACACTTTCGCAAAGGCAAAAGGCTCTTCAAGCAAAGAAAGCATTGGCTATGGTGGTAGCAACACCAAACTTGGAAGTGCAATAACAACAACAACCTTCTATGGGAGCAACAACATCTTCTACTCCGGAAATCGATCAACTTTTGCAATATCCGGAGGTAACTTTTATTTCCAAAACCCATAGAGATACTTTTGCCAAGTTTGCTAGGAAATCAATTCAATCCACCAAATTTATTTGTGAGGACACCTTGGGAAAGTTGGGTGTCCTTGAGCAAACTAGAGCCTTTTTCAAAGCCATGGGGTTAGAGAAATTGTTTGAATCAAAAGAATTGACATACCCCTCCCTTACCTTGGAGTTTTTGAGTTCTTTGAAAGTCACCAAAGTTGAGAGTAGGGAGAATCTCGAGTTTCGTCTAGCTAATGTTAGTAGACGCATTTCCTTTAGGGAATTAAGTGAAATTTTGGGTCTTAGTGATGAACCGAGTTATTTTAAGAACTATGGAAAGTATGACCCCGACCCTCTTTGGGAGACAATTTCCGGGATGAAATTTGAGGACTTTCATGCGAGTCGTGCTCTTTTAGTCCACCATCCGGGCATAAGAGTATGGCACAAGGTCATAGGCAACACCATTATTGCAAGGAAAGATACCAACCATTTCACCAAACTTGATTTTATTCTTCTTGAATCGGCTTTGAACATTGGAAGAGTGCACACCAAGCCTTTCAACTCTTTGAGGCTTTTGGTAGATAGATGGCTCAACATTGATTGTGGGAAGAAGGGCACTACCGTTATTGTCAATGGCGGCCTAGTCACTATCCTAGCTAAGTACTTTGATCCTAACTTAAATAAGGATAACAAGTATAAAGCAAAGGAGGGTGGTCATCTTGTTGATTTGCATACTATGATACACAAGTACAAGTGGGTTGCTCATAACCCTCTTGATACCAAGTATGGATGGCTCACTAGTGAAGCTAGATCGTTCACCTTGCCTTCAAAGATTTGTCGTCTAAGCGTCCACCGGACCAATTATCTACTTCCCCTTTCTAAAGAGGCCGAGTATATTATTCAACAACAAAAGGGTGAACTTGAAATGCCCTCCTCTTCCATTGTCATACCACCCTACCCCTTTGAGTATCAAGAGTTCAAGCCGGAAGGAGTTGAAGCTAGAAATGATTATTTGACTCTCCTCATGCAAGCAATGCACAAGCAAGCCTTTGAGGACCGGAAAAATGCTTACTTGGCTCAATATCCACCCCTCCTACACTTAGCTAGGCAAGGACTACTTGACCCATCATGTCCTTTGCCTAATTGGGCGGATAGAGAAGTCCTATTTCCGGGTACACCTAGGGTCGTTTCGGGTGACAATGAGGTTGTTGGTAATGAAGAAGTTGATGATAACATTGATGAGGAAGCAAGTGAAGAAGGAGAAAAGGATGATGAGCAAGATGAAGAGGCAAATGAAGAGGGAAGTGGCATTGAGACCACTTCTAATGAGGAAAGTGATAATGGTGATGATATGATGGAAGATTAGCAAGCCTTAGAGGCTCCTACCCTCTCATGGTTTGTCTATTTCTCTCTTTGTTTTAATTATAATTTTGATCATTGTTGGAGTAGTCCTAGCACCATAGAGGACTCACACCTCGGTACCATTGAGGTGTTCTCATTTTAGTGTTCCCATTTTCAAAATCCAAA
This sequence comes from Silene latifolia, assembly GCF_048544455.1. Classification (NCBI taxonomy): domain Eukaryota; kingdom Viridiplantae; phylum Streptophyta; class Magnoliopsida; order Caryophyllales; family Caryophyllaceae; genus Silene; species Silene latifolia. The sequence continues at coordinate 87,898,606 of NC_133538.1, read as the reverse complement.
ATGACAAATTAGTTTCATGCATTGCATAGTGTGTGCATGAACTACACCCATCCTTGGACATTAGCAATAGTGTCTAACTCGGTTTGGGTAAGTTAATGCATACACAACGGGAGGTAATCTAAATTATCCTCTCCGTCATAACAAAAACCATGCATCATGTAGTGTAGCTTAGTATAGATTGCATTTAGTATAGAAATCATGCATCATCTTTGCATAATTTCCATCACTTTGGCCATTGAGGACAATGCCCATATTAGTGTGAGGATGGGAATTCTAACATTTAACTCTTATTCAAAAAATCCAAAAAAATTGAAAAATTTCGAAAATCATAAAATTTTGAAAATTGAAAAACCCAAAAACATGTTTATTTCCCTTTGTAGTCTTGTGTATATATTGTTTTGTATATATTGTGTTTGTTCTATCCTTGTTCACATTGATTGACTACGCCACATCTGAGACATGAGGATAATGAAGACCGCATGGTATGATCTTTCCAATCTCCTTTTTCCTCTTTATGTTAATGACTATGTGGCTTTATTTTGATTGATGCGGTATAACAATGTAAATTTAGGACTTGCGTTTAGTTTATATGTCATATTAGTTGATAGAATCACTTGCATTAGGATGTTTATATTAGTTGCATCATGGCATGTAGTTGCATGTTAGAAATGTTTTGAAAAATGCCTAATTAGGAACTTTGACAAGAGCAACTAAGCCATTACAAATACTTGTTCAACTTAAGACTTTGCCTACTAGAATGGTTCTAAAACACCCTAGATAGTGTCATACTAGTGTCTTTTGACCCATGACCCAAGGCCTAGTCAAGGGTTTGCATGTGAGTCACCTATCCAACCCCGTGATGCGATGTGGACTTGGTTAACTTGTCTAGGTGACCTTGATTGACCTTGTGGTAAGGCAACCCAAAAATATTTTCTATCAATAAGCTTGAAGTGCTCATTTCAAAGAATTTTGTCATGTGGAAGTAATTTAATGCCAAGGAAACCTCAAATGTTATGAATTGTTGAATGTTGAGAGATTTAAGTTGTTTTGATGGAGGCGTACCACTTCGATGTGCTTTGGTGCGGGATCCATTGAATTGGGCCCCCACGCGGTTGTGAATTCGGCCGCCCAGAGACAGAGTGACTATCACCCCGAAAAGTTATTGTCTAGAGGTTAACTGGTTGCCTAATAAGCGATTGGCGAAAGCAAAGGACACTAGCCCGGAAGGGACAAACCCCATCTTAAATTTTTGAAATGTGAAAGTGAAATGAGGACAATTTTGAATACTAGTCATATCCACCCGTTGTGAATAAAGATTTGAGCATTTCACTCCCAAAAAGCCTTTTGTCAAGCCACTTGGTCGAGCTTGGGACGATCCATGACCTTTACCTTTGTAGAGAATTCGAGACTTGTCATGTCATATGCTACTAGCATCATAGGGATCATCATTCCACCACCATCCGATCGCTCTTGACGAAAGCATTTGGAAATTGAGGACGAAAGTAGTCTAGTTTAACACCATTTGGAGGTGATTTAGTGCCATCCTCTTAGCCTTAGTAATTTGTTGAACTAGTATTTGTGAAGGATTACATGCTCTTAAATTTGTTCCTCTTTAGTGCCTTCGCCACTTGATGAGGAAGTGGCTAATTCTTTTGTAGATGCATCCATTATGTGATTTTGTGTGTTTAATGTTTGGATGTGTCGCCATTTTGGCAAGACCCACCTTGCCTTGCAAGAAGGCATCCTACCTCATGGTTGTCTTGTTGTGAGTTGAAGGGGCGGAGTGAGACCCGCTAATTGTCTCATATCGGCTATGTTATTAGGTTAGTTTAAATAATGGTCCTAGTCTTTGTCACCTCTTTACTCGGGACGAGCAAAGGTTCGGTTTGGGGATATTTGATGTGACCATAATTAGCGCATATTTAGCCCCCGAATTAGCCTTGTTCCCATGCTTTTTAGTGCATATTTGGGTCATTTCTTATCTTTAGTTCTTTGTTTTGCATATTCTTTGAGATTTTGATCCCTTGGTAGGAAAGGAGTAAGAATCTTGCATTTTCATAGCAAAACAAGACTAAATTGATCGAATTCAATGACCAAGCATCAAGGAGAGACAAGATTAGAAGGCCTTTGTACATATGATAGTAGATGAGCAATGTTGAGAAAGGATCCTTGAGTCCCCAAGGAAATCCCCAAGGAATTTATGAATAAAAGGGAAGAAAAGAAGAAGAAGCCTTGCTGAGGCACAATCCGTGCGGATTGTCCCCAATCCGGCCGTCCTCCAGCTGCAGAATCCGTGTGGCTTTCCAGCAAGACGCTCGGATCCCACCTCCACAATCCACCCGGATTCTCTTGAATCCGCTCGGATTCCATCGCCAGAATCCGCCCGTCCCGACCTTAATCCGCCCGGATTCCTCTACAGCGCGATTTCCTCTTCTCCAAGCTACGAAGAAAGAAGGCCTTCCTTCGGAAAATACCGGCTCCTCCCTGCTCAATCTAAAAAGTGTAATTACTAGTTTAGCCCTTAGTTAACCCTAATGCATCCTCCCTAATTTCCACTATAAATACCCCATTAGTCTAATTAGAGGAGCATGTTCTTCTTATCAACAGTTAGAGTAGTTAATACCAATCAAATCTCTCTTTAGTTTTGTAATCAACAATTAATCAAGTCCTAATACAAGTTTTATTTCCTTAATCTCTCTTTTGTTCATCCTTTATTTTGGGTAATTGAAGATTATTTGGGTTATTATTGGGAGATTGACAACCTCTTAATCAAGCATTCAAGTACTTCTTTTATCTTTTTTTTTTGCAAGAAAAGCAAGCCAATTTTATTCATCCTTAAAAGGGAATAAGAAGGCCAATCTTACAAAGTAGAACCACTAGAAAGCAATTAACAGCTGTTTAAACCATACAACACTTCCTCTTCATAAGAAGAAGGAGTCACATGTAATAATTTAACACTAACTAGAAATTGGACTCGACGAATGACGTAATCCACATCATGTTCCACATTGTTGAAAATCCCGGAGTTCCTTTCTTCCCAAATACTATAGAGCAAAGCATTCATACAAATAGTAACCCAAAGAAATTTCCAATGTCTCCTTTGCCGCCTGTGTGCAATCCAGTGCAGTTCTGTTTTGAAACGCATAGACCTACCACGCAGACCCATCCAGTCCAGCAAGTGCTTCCAGATATGACTTGAGTACTTCTTTTATCTTTGCTTTATTATTGGAATCATTAGTAGGTATAATTCTCTTAATCCCTTTTAATTATTGTTAATTACTTTCATTTACTCATCATGTTTCATTTTGTTGGTATGATTGACAACCTTCCTAGCATGATCAACATGATAATGAGTGAGTAGTCTATTAGCTAGGGTTAATGAGTGATTAGGGGAAACGAACATGGGGAATGATTCATGCTTAAATTAATATGCTTTCATGTTTTATTTGCTTGCTTGTTTTGATCTCAACTCATGCACATGTTATATTTGATGAAATGCTAAGCCTATGAATCCTTGCATTTACTACCATCTTCTATCTTTTCAATGAGACTTGTAAGACATAACCCAACTCGAGTCTCATTAGACCATGCATGTTGTTGAGTAGGGAAGATTAAGTCGACTTGTAGGTGTTGTACAATCTAATCGATTCGGCTCCGGGACCCAAACTTTCCTAGGATTGTAAGATATAACCCAACTCAATCCATCACAACAATAATCGCTTGCTTATAATTTGAGAACATGTTTGTATGATCAATTCCCATGATTCCCCTATGATCCCATGACACCCTAGTGCTTTTTAATCAATTGTTTACACCCCTTTTAATTCCTCTTGCTAGTTTATTTTCATTGCTATTTTAGTTAGTGACCTTCTACATCAACCCAATTTGTGACACCCCCAAGACACCACTAGTTTCAATAGAAATCTCATTTCAATACCCGTCCCTTGGGATCCGACCTTTACTTGCCTCTTTACTAATTGTAGAGTTGTTTGTGAAGCTATAAATTGTGTTTTGATTCGGACGTGACCCAACGACCACACCTTTAATTGTGAACACGAAACGGACCGATCAACCCTTTTCTCATAAAGGCCAAAATCCAATGAAAGAATCCAGCACACAAAATCCTGGACAAGTGAGTCCAAAATACCAAATCCAGGACCAATAAGGCCAACACACCAAATCCCGGACCAACAAGTCCAAAACACCAAACACTAAAACCTCAACAAAAACTGCTTCACCCCTATGTCCTTCTAGAGACTATTACAGGGAGACCTATCTAGGATCCTGGGAATTCCCCTCAAGATCATAACCAACATCGCTTCACCCTGAAGTCCATCTAGAGACTGTTATAGGGAGAACTATCCAGGCTTCTGAGGATTCCTCTCAAGCTCGTAATATCACACCTTAACCTTTAAGGTCCAGACATGGGAATCTGATCCCACATTATTTACCAACCATTTCGAGCTCAAGCCACATCAAGCCGGAGACCCCATTTCGCACCACATTACAAGTCGTAACCCACCGGCCTAAACACCATAAAATACAAATTCTAGATTTTTACCTGTCAAACAAACCTGTTATTACCAAGCTCCACATTCCATAATGTCGAAGCCATTTTCACCCTGACCCAGATACAGAGTCCTAGAATGCTTTGCTACCGAGAACGGGACATACCTAGTCTACCCTTAGGGTCCACTTTTTAGTGTGCTCACATGATAGGGAACATTTTCACAAATTACACCTCTTCGATTCATGATCAAGGAGGAATTATCTCAAATCAATTTCTCGAGTCACCAAACGGAGTTTACCGTCGTGACCCTCACACTTTAAGATCCTAACAACTCGCTTAGGCACACATTCAGACGAGTCACCAAACAGAATTTACCGTCGTGACCCTCACACTTTAAGGTCCTAACAACTCGCTTAGGCACACATGCAGAACTATGATCTGGTTTGATTTCGCAAACACGCGATTTCATAGGCGGTCCTATTGCTAGGGCACAACCACACCCCCACACACATTCAATTTTCAAACCTTCAATTTGCTACCCATTGCATACACAGCTCAGAACTACGATCTGGTTTGATTTCGCAAACACGCGAATACGTAGACAGTCCTATTACAATGGCACAACCGCATACTCCTTTCACAACATTTCCAATTTTCAATCCTCAACACACAACTCAGAACTACGGTCTGTTTTGATTTCGCAAACACGCGAATACGTTGGCAGTCCCCCCAACAAGGACACAACTGCATAACCCTTTCAATCGCAACCATCAACATCAATCCTCAAAAGCAGCCCACCCAGCCGCAAAAATTAATCTTATACTTCTTTACTGGGGGCTTCTTCCTTAAGACGTCGCCCATTCCTTGTTTTGTCAAATTCTCACCTTCCCACTCTGGGAGCTTCTCTTTCAAGACGCCACCTGTCCTTTAACCTCAAAAATCTTTTGAGTCTCAACTACAGTCCAAAATAAATTGCCCATAGTCTAGTGCTCGGTTCGGACGATGACAAGGTCTTGGTTTCGCTCTCCGAATCATCAGACCTCGAGAAGGGATATGAAGTAAGCAAACAGGGGCAAATATGTCTGGAGAAGATAATCAATTCATGTTCCCCAGCCGAGTGGACCTTCTACCTCAGGGATTTTATACGCGTTGTCACCCTTTCTGGCTAGGAGTTTCACTTACATGTGCAAAGTCTGTCAGAGTCACCCCCGTGTTGTGTCGACACTAAATTTGTGTCACGTTCACGACTGCCCATTTGTCAGTCTGTTAATGTGCGTCTGTGTGAGTCAGTATCCCAAAGGTCACGTGTCTCCAATCTATCAAATTATGGATCTACAAGCAACAAGACTCAATTTTAAGTTTCATAACTTTCAAAACTCTTATCTCCCTTCACGCGGGATATTACGTGCTAATTTCTTACATGCTTATGTGCTTATACGCTTGCGTGCTACATGCTTGTCTATGCGACTGTGGATTTGTGTGGTCACTAACCCTGCAGGTAATCTTGATATGACAAACGCACTCCAACAGAGTATTGGGTTCTTCCCAACAAACGTCGACCCGTCAAGTTCAAAGGCTTTAGCCGCGTCGATTACATGGCATACGCTACCTCCCAATGAGTAGCAACTCATATCCTCGGCGAGACCTGAGAAGTTTCTAACTCCCCAGCGATGTAAGTCACACATGTCTTTCAAAGATCCTCGCAACGTCGTTCATGATCTCGACGCAATGTTATCCCTAAATGGTTTTCTAGAGAGCCTTGCTTAGATGATTTATCCCCACGGAGCTCATTTAGGACCCCAGCAAGTTGGAGTTCATTGCTCCCTAGCCGAACCTATCAACGCCAACCTGGTTGGAAGTCATTACCGACAATATCTCGAAATAAGCCCGATGTTTCAGGCTATTTCCTACAGTCAATCATTCGACCCTCAACATGGCTGGCGAGCCTCTACGCACCTTTCTATGGCTGGCGAGCCTCAAAACACACCAGCTTCAACACCGGTTGGCGAGCCTTTGCGCGCAAAAGATTCAAGGACGTATCCCGAAGATGCCTCAAGTATGACTCCTTCTTATGGCTGGCGAGTAGTCTAATGGACTTTAAATAACCCGAACCGGAAGTCGACAAACTCTAAACTGTTCCCGACGGCAAGTCCTTGACTCGAATCCCTGAGTCGCCTCGACGTCGCCCTTCCCGACGGCAGGTCCTTGGCTCAAACCTTTTTGAGTCGCCTCGACGTCGCAAAGGTCTTCAGGTTGTAATCTTCGATTGACCCGGGGATCATACTTTGACTTTTGTCCTGTCCAAGCCTTAGTCAAAGTGGGGGCTTTGTAGATACCCAGTATCTGCACCTTCCGAAAACAACCCGATGATGATCGGACTATAACGTGTTTTTGATATGTGTGCGTCGATTGGCTATACATGAGACGGTTTAATGCACTACTCAAATATGAAAAATAATTTTAAAAATGGTTTTCTAACTTCATTTGCATTAAAATAACACTATTTAGAGTTAAAACCGTCTCCAGACCCAAAACCGACTCAGAAACCTGCAACTCGAGTCAACCTGAGTCAACCCGAGTCAACCCAAATCCCGATGTCAATAATAATGCCATGAATGCCTTTATTATCATGTCATTTCCATTAAAATGACCCTAATTAGAGTCAAAACCTGTTGGATTCATTAATCTCATAAGTTTACATACTCATATATGAATTAATTTATTTAGTCATAAAACAAATACAAGATCTTATGCATGCAAACTTAATAAAAAGAGATGGAAAAACCGGTTTCTCACCATCTTATTTTCGGCCATTTGGGCACCAACAAGTTCACCTTCTTGTTAGTTCTTGAGCTTTCCAACAATGGATGAACAAAGTTCAAATTAGAACCTCTCCCAAAAGCATATACCCAAGGTGTTACTCTTAATAATTAATAATATTATGAACTAGTAATATTATTAATCTAGCTTAAAATTGACCCAAAATATTTATTTTGTTCTCCTCTATTTCGGTTTAGAGGAGAGAATTTTTGTGGTTTTTCTTTCTCTAAAATGTTTCACAAAATGTAGAGAGTAAAATGAATGAATAATACACTACTAAAATATCAATACATGTAATGTAAAAATAAGAGAAAACTCTTTTGTTTTTCTCTATGAAAAACCGGGTGGAAGGGAGGTTTTTAGGCCAATGTATGATGCTCATTTTCTTCCCAAGAAAATAGGTTTGCATGGCTAGTATTAGGTGGGTAATCATTTTGTTTTTAGACATTTAAAATATAAAAACACAACCTTACTACTCCCTTCATTAAAACTGGTTATCCCATAAAATGGTAGTCCATTTATTTTTGTCATTTGTCAATTGTGACATATGTGACATGTTACAAGACATTTTACATTATAATGCATTTTTAACATATTAAAAATCATCATATTAATTAAATATGTCACATACAAAAATAATTAGTAATTCACAATTACTTGTACCAAAATGGGTCATATAATTATAAACTACAACAACTTATATTTATAATAAATTATTCATTCCGATTCAATTGTTTCGTAAACAATAATTTAATCTAAGTAATAAAACAATTTGATTACTTAGACCGTAACACATTTAATTGAATTACAATGAGTCACGTCAATTTTTACTCACAAAATCATCCATCAATTTTAAGCAATTTAATTAACCCGTATCGACATACGATTAATTAAATAATCAATTAAGAGCATCACCCTTTAGGTATGACCTAAGGGGATCAACTGATCACCACCGTCGCACGACAGTAATGTCAAACTCTAATCAGCCAATCATTACCGATATGTGTTGACCAGTTGACTGTAAAATATTACATCCCACATGTATTCTTAAAATGAGATTTAAACATGTGATCATTATGATCGACAGTTGTGATCGCATTATTGTCGGAGGACACTTATTCCAACAATCTCCCACTTGTCCTCGACAAGTGTGCGTCACCAATTCTCTTATTCAATTACTATCTCCCACTCAATGTAAGGTGTCTTTCAGGTCGTAGTTGCAAGTGCTCATATCGAGACTGGTTTCCTCGATCTGGAGAATAACTGATTGACCGGAGTTATCTACCATAGATACCTTCCGAGCGTGGCCACGCATTTCCAGTTCATTACTCCTCGAGTGGCCTTGAGATATTGTTTTAACCCTGGCAAGGGGTGGACAATTCCTATCGCATTATCCCCTTAGACTAGCCACAACCATCATAGCCCAAAATATGCCCATTTGACCCCATTTACGAAGGTCGTAGTAACACAAATCAAAGTTAATCTGAAACTGTGCCACCTTAGGCGAACAGTCTTTAGTCAAAAGAATCGACTCATTAGAATACTATAGTAGCTCTCGCCACGATCAGGCTATATAAATTTGCCAGAACTTTATAAGCGGTCATTAGCCCGACAAAGTGTTCCTAACAGTCTGCCTATGTGATCGACTAGTCATTCTCATATGACTCTATGGCACTTGAACTTGCCATCAATCGCATCACACTCTAGTCACTTCGAGACGTCACCTCAAACAAGTGACTATGGGCGATTACTATGTTAATTTAGTTCACTTTAATGGGGTTCAATCTTGTCTCCACAACCCATTTGAATATGACAAAGGAATGGAAAAATAAAAGACAAATGTGATTATGCATATGAGCAAATAAAACAACTCTTTTATTTCATATCAAAATCTAACATAAAACTGGCATGCATTTAAGTCCCATGGACGCAACATGTCCATCATGCTTAGCCTGAGATAAAGGCTTGGTGAGCGGATCAGATATGTTATCATCCGTCCCAACCTTACATATCGCAATTTCCTTTCTTCCAATGAAGTCTCTAATTACATGATATTTTTTAGGTACATGTCTAGATCTATTACTAGACTTTGGCTCTTTGGCTTGGAAGATCGTCCCACTATTATCACAATAGAGAGTGATGGGACCATTGGCGGTAGGTACTACTCTTAGACCTTCTGTGAATTGCCTGATCCATACAGCTTCCTTGGCGCTTCGATCCGCAATGTACTCACCTCCGTTGTTGAATCGCATGATCTGACTTCCTTGAAGCTTCTCCATTCATAACACCACCACCATTGAGCATGAAAACAAAACCAGCTTGTGATTTCATGTCATCTCTATCCATTTGAAAACTTGAGTCCGTGTAACCATTAACACGGAGCTCGATGTCTCCTCCAAACACTAAGATAGAATCCTTAGTTCTTCTCAAGTACATAAGGATGTTCTTGACGGCTATCCAGTGACTCTCACCTGGATTTCCTTGATATCTACTCGTCATGCTCAAGGCATACGAGACATCAGGACGTGTGCATATCATGTCGTACATGATTGATCCAACAGCGGAAGCATAAGGGATCAACTTCATGTGTTCAACATCATGGGGTTCGGAGGGCGATTGAGACTTGCTCAATATTGTCCCAGTTACCATAGGTACCAATCCCCTTTTGGATTTGTCCATGCTGAAACGTCGAAGAATCTTATCAACATAAGATTCTTGACTTAGTGCCAATATCCTCTTGGATCTATCTCTATGGATCCGGATACCTAATATGCGTTGTGCCTCTCCTAAATCCTTTATTTAGAAGTGGTTACCTAACCACTTCTCAACCGAAGACAACATCGGAATGTCATTTCCAATGAGTAGTATGTCATCGACATACAAGATTAGGAACACAACATTGCTCCCACTAAATTTCATGTATAAACATGGTTCATCAATACTACTAGTGAAACCATTCTCTTTTATCACATGATCGAATCGATGATTCCAACTTCTTGATGCTTGCTTAAGTCCATAAATGGATCTTTTAAGTTTGCATACTTTGTTAGGATTTTTAGAATCAACAAAACCTTCGAGTTGTATCATGTACACCTCCTCTTCTAAATGCCCATTTAGAAAAGCGGTTTTGACATCCATTTGTCATATTTCATAATCATGAAATGCGGCAATCGCTAACAAAATCCGTATGGATCTCAGCATGGCTACGGGGGCGAAGGTTTCATCATAATGAAGACCTTGGACTTGGGTAAATCATTTTGCCACTAGCCTAGCTTTGTAGACATCATCATATCCTTATATGCCATTATTGACCTTGAAAATCCATTTGCATTGAAGAGGTCTTGCCCCTTTAGGCAAACCCACAAAGTTCCAAACTTGGTTTTCATGCATAGAATCCATCTCGGACTTCATGGCTTCAATGCCAAATGAACGATTCATTTGGATCACTTGATTTGAGTTTCTTTGATTGACTGTTGTAGATGTCTTTACTTGGATTCGAGGTTTCTAAAATGTAAATACCATTAATGGAAGGAGCTTGGCCTATAACCAAGTCATTCCTTGAAATAATACAACGATTGTTTTTAATGACAAAACAAAAACCGTCCATGTTTAACATGGCGATTTAAATAATGTTTTTAGAAAGTGTGGGCACATAAAAACAATTATGTAAATACAACTCAAATCCATTAGGCAAAGCCAATACATAAGTTCCTTTGGATTCGGCCGCTACTCGAGCTCCATTTCTAAGGCGTAGATCCACATCTCCTTTGCTAAGCCTCTTCGTGTCTCTTAACCCCTGTAAATGATTACAAAGGTGAGAACCACAACCGGTATCCAGTACCCATGTCATAGTGGAATTATAATTTACATCAATAACATAAATTTCCTTAGGAATTTTACCTTTTGGAACGATGATTCCTTCCCTTATATTTCGCAAATATATGGGACAATTCCTAAGCCAATGTCTCATGCCATAGCAATAATGATACTCATCTTCAACTTGCTTGAAGTTTTTCCCTTTCTTTCCCTTCTTCTTGAACCTTTTTCCCTTAGAAGCAAGAGCTTGATTGCTTGAGCTCCCATTAGTTTTGGCATCTTTCTCTTCCAAAGATAAAGATCCTATAGATTTTATGAGGCGGTCTTCCTGAGACCGGCTCACAAGAGATCTTGTAGTAGTAGGTGGTCTAAAAGAAGTGATGAAGTTTATGTTTCCATCCGAACCCTTTTAAAAATGAAGTTCTCTAGTAGTGTCGAAATCATTGTTGAAGAAAACGTCGTCAAAAACATTGTGGCAAGACTTAATAGTTATCGGTGTAGTAGCGTTCGATGGATTCAGTGTAATGAACTATAAGTATGGAGGAAAAGGAAATATTAACATTTGTCTTTTTAATCATACTTGTAAATAATTTTAACAAAATATGAGCATTTATATAGTGATCTCTACCCAACTATTATAAATGATTCCAAGATCCAAATTCATATTAACTTGGGCACGGTATAGCCGATTCATCCCTTATCAATATAACTCGGTGGATTAACTCTTTAATCGATTCTACTTTTAGAATTCTTGGTCGATAAAATTACATTAATATTTATCTTTAGCCCAAAACACATCCGGCTATGGTCGAGAATACTTTTGTTGAGTTCAACCCAAATTTCGAATAAATGTGTCCATGATCCAAATTCACATTAACTTGGGCACGGTGTAGCCAATTCATCCCTTATCAACATGAATTCGGTGGATAGACATTTATCACCCACTTCCCCTACGTAACAAGGTTTGTACCCCGGTGTGGCCGAGCGCACTCCCTCACGAAATAGGTTTTCATGGTTTCTACTTTTTGGTAAGGCTAATTCTCAATTGTTCATTTTAGCGAGAGGTCATGTCAATTTATTATCTATCACGTTTTAAGTGAACTAAAGTGGTGAACTAGGATAATTATAATTGGTACGGTCGATAAACTCGATTTAAAATGCATGTTTAGTTATGGCGATTTAGCGATGCATGCAACATATAAATAAAATGCAAAGCATAAAAATAAAATCCTAGTATGGCATGTGGGAAATATCGGTATATTTCATCAAGAAAATTCGGATTATAACGAAATTATGAAATATGAAATTACTAGTCATAAACGAAATTGCATAAACAAAAGAATAGAGATTAGAATTAACCTCCGGTCCTAGCAATTTGGCCTAAGAACAAATATCGAGATCGATATTCTCCTAATCGTTGCACCCAAGATGCTCCGAGAAATGCCTCTTTCTTGCTAGAAAGAAAACCCTAATTTACTAATAATTTTAAGGTAGTTTTTAGGGTTTTGAGATGAGAGTGTTTTAGGTCAAAAATCAAGTGAGAAAAATGATTCCCCTCTATCCCTTTTAACCGTGTAAAAGGAGTAAAAAAAAGGGGAAGATATTTTTCTTTTTTTTTTCCAAAACCGTGTAACCAACCAAAATAAGGAGAAAAATCTTCTTATTTTTAGGTTGTTATCAAATTGTATAAAATGTGTATATTTATCAATTGTCATTTATGTCATCACGTATTAATAAGTCCACACACATAACACATTGTAGTCGATTTATTAATACCGGTCTGTCAACATTTATTATGACAATTTCGTATAATATATATATTAACTATAAATATCGTATATTTATAATTTGCTAATTAAATATAACCGTTTATGTTTAATTACGAATTAACATCTTAATTCGTTTAAGCTAACATTATATACATTAATTAAATATAACTGTTTATATTCGATTTACGAATTAACAATTAATTCGTCTCAGCTGATATTATTTAATTGTATTAAATAATCGACTCATCATTGATACGTGCCTAATATATAGTCTTTTTAGCCTATTTCAGCACGTATTTCTATGCTTTTTTATACTATTTTTATGGTATTTTGCCCCGAATTGGCTACTTTGGTTCGTTTTGTCCATTTTGTAGAAATGAACGCAAAATTAGTGGAATCGTACTCTTTTTCGTCCTTTTTGCATGCATTTAGAGGAGACGGGATTGTTCCAGAGTGAGATACTGCATTTGGAAGCGTCATGGCACGGATTACGAGGCATTCGGTGACGGACTTGAGCTGATTTGAAGTTCAAGAACTCGATCGAGCTGTTTTACCACTCGATCGAGTGGTTTTTACGTCCTCTGGTGGTCGATCGAGTGGTTTTCCACTCGATCCTTATCTTGCAGAAAGGCCAGTTACTCGATCGAGTAACTTTCTACTCGATCGAGTAGATTTGATGAGGTGTTTGCTCGATCGAGTGGTTTTAATCCACTCGATCGAGTGGTTTCGCTATTTATGGGCTTTAAACAGCCCGTGTTATGTTTAATTCCGCAAAACTCATTTACTTTGCTATTTAAACCTACATTAGTTAGGTTATGAGTATCAGATTTACTTACTGCTTAGCATCTATCAAAACTTTTGTTGCGTACTTCATTCTTCTCTACTGTAACTTTATTTCGGGATTGCTTTCTCTTGGAAATTGTGTTCTTTACGCCGGATTCGCATCGATTGTAATTCTTTCTCTTCGTTTATTAATAATTAATCTTTTGTTTGCTTTAATCTCTTGTTCCGTTACCTTTACTCCTTGCCCTAATTTCTCTTTATGCTTTTTACTTGCTACTTCATTATGTTTACTGCTGGAAATCTATCTACTGATAGTTTAATTAGCGATATGAGTAGCTAAACCCCTCTCATGTTGGGATTAGGGGATCTGCGGTAGGATTGTGACGATGTAGTAAATGAAACAGACGGAATAATTACGAGACTCTGTAACCATAGCAATTTAATTGTATTTATCGACTTAGTTGAGTGCACACTTCTGAGTCACCTCTTTAATCTGGCTAAAATTAATCCTAGATCGAAAGATTGGACTAAATAGGCTGCTATGAATGAAGAGACTACCCCGACGAGAATGAAAGTTAAGTTAGTGGTTTTTTTAGGATAGAAAGTGGACCGTAAGGACCTTTCAACATCCGTCTTACATTAATTCGTCTGAGTCATTTACAGCTGAGTCACTGGACTACCGTAGTGAACCGAAATCCTGACATGTCTCTCTTTATCTGATAGTTTAAACTCATTTCCTGCCTTTATTGCTCTCGCCCTTTATTTCTCTTTCCTTTAAAACTCGTAGCTTAGATAAAAATTCGAACAACCCCCCCCCCCCAATTTGTGACCAAATAGAGGGACTTCTACAGATATCTTGCCTCCCTGTGGAGATCGACCTGACTTCCCTAGCTATATAGTTACTCGAGTTAGTTTATTTTTGACAGGTACACGACAGACGTGTCAAATTTTGGTGCCGTTGCCGGGGAGGCAATTGCCCTATTTGTTTTCGTTCCGTTTATTTTATCCGTCTCAGGGAATTCCTATTCCTTGAGGCCGTTCTTATTATTTTCTTTCAGTGTTGTTTATGCCCAGGTCAGACAGGTGTGAATTAGTTCAGCTGATTCAGAGCCAGAGAGATTATTCAGGCATAGACTCCGTCTGATAAGGAAATCACGAAAGGAAGACTTGAGTACTTTCGAGCCGGAGTTACATCATTCTCTTTCCGAGGAAGATAGTCCGATTTCTACAGTAAAGATGCCTAAAATTTCTAGTCATTCAGTGCCTAAAGCCTCTTCTATTCCCAAAGGTTTCAATCTCCAAACTGAGGATGGGAACACCTTTGATATTCGTCCTTCTTATATCAATCTGGTGGAGAGAAACATTTATAGAGGTGTAGCTGGTGAAGATCCGAGGAAGCATATGGAGACCTTTACCGATTACTGTTCTACTATCCCCGCCACTAAGGGGGTAACTCAAGATAAGATTAAGGAGGTTCTATTTTCTTTCTCTTTAGCTGACTCAGCCAGGGAGTGGTGATTGACTTGACAAAGACACAGTGCTGGGGTTCTGATTGGGAGTCTCTTGCTCTTGCATTTTACAAGAGATATTTCCCTCCACAACGCACCAAATTGCTGAGGGCCAAGATCACTAGTTTCAGAAAGGCTCCCGATGAAAGTTTTTATGAGGCATGGTCGCGATTCAAGAAGTTGGTGAGGTCTATCCCTCACCGTGGTTTTGACCCATGGTTTCTAGCTAATCAGTTCTACAATGGGCTGTATGACGACCAGAGAGCCATACTTGATGCGGCATCTAGTGGAATATTTCAGGAGAATACAGATGATGATAAGGGATGGTCCCTTATTCAAGAGATGGCGAATCACAGTGCTGAATATGGTAACCCGAGGGATGGGATTAGGACAGTTCATGCAGTTGATAAGCAGGTTTTGGCTCAGCTGGAGACCATGAATGCTAGGTTCGACAAGTTGGAATTACAAGCTTCTGGGGAGCCTCAGACGGTCCATGTTCTTACTAGAGGAGAGACCATTTCTTGTGAGAGATGTGGGAGTAATGATGGCCACACTGCTATTGGCTGTCTTGTATAGAAGGAACAAGTCCTTGCCTTTCAGCAATATAGGCAAGGAGGAGGTTCCTATTACAATAATCAAGGGGCAGTCCATCCCAACCTGAGGTGAACTAGTCAGAATGTGCTCAATCCTACACCTCCTCCGCACCAGCAGCAGCCTTATGTCCCTCCACACAAGAATCAACAAGGCTTTCAAAAGCCCCCTTCTTTTACTCCTCCTAACCATGGTGCATCATCTTCCGGTGGGGTGAGTGAAATTGGTGAGCTTAAGTCTATGTTGCAAGCCTTCACGAAGCAGTGGCAATTGAGTGATCAACAGAAAGATGCGTCCATAAAGGCACTTGAAACTCAAGTCGCCCAATTAGCCACTAATCAGTCCACAAGAAAGCAGGGTCAATTACCGACTCAAAATGAGAAAAATCCACATGAGACGGTAAATTTCATTAATCTGAGAAGCATTCGTTCATATGAGGGACCGAAAATGCAGAAATCAGACCCAAGGAGAGCTGTAAGTGATGAGGAACAGTGTTCTGGCGAAGAAAATGAGCTCACGGCAAAGAAAGTGCTCGATCGACTGGTTTCAGGTGGTCGATCGAGCAGATTTGGGGACAAAAGTAGTCGATCGAGTGAAAATACCACTCGATCGAGTGAACAGGAAATGCAGAATGGTCGATCGAGTATTTTTTCTACTCGATCGAATGAAGAGCAAGGTGGAGTTGATCGATCGAGTGGAAATTTTACTCGATCGACTGACATTGATGAGGAAACTGCTCGATCGAATGGGTATATTGGTCGATCAAGTAGTTTTGATGACGGGAAGCTTATTCGAGAGCCTGCTAGTGCTCGTTTAAGCGATAAATAACCGGAAAGACCTCGTTCGAGAGGTAAGAAGCGTCCAAAGGATACAAAACTTGCTAAGATTATCCGAATGGATTGCAGCATAACTACGGGTGCAAAGATTTCATCATAATGCAATCCGTGCACTTGAGTGAAACCTTTTGCCACTAGTCATGCCTTATAGGTATCTGGTTGCCCTTCTACAGAATACTTTATTTTGTAAAGCCATTTGCACTGAAGAGGTCGTACCTTATTAGGTAAATCAACAAGATCGCATACGTCATTCTCATACATGGAGTCCATCTTGGATCGCATGGCATCAAGCCCTATCTTAGAGTCGGAACAGGTCATGGCAATAATAATAGCAATAATAATAATAATAATAATATTAATAATAATAATAATAATAATAATAATAATAATAATAATAATAATAATAATAATAATAATAATAATAATAATAATAGTAATAATAATAATAATAATAGCAATAATAATAAAAATAATAAAAATAATAATAATAATAGCAATAATAATAATAATAATAATAATAACAATAATAATAGTCATAGTAATAATAGTAATAATAATAATTATAACAATTATAACAATAATAGTAATAATAACAATAATAACAATTAAAACAATTATAACAATAATAATAATAATAATAATAATAATAATAGTAATAATAACAATTATAACAATTATAACAATAATAACAATAATAACAATACCAATAATAGTAATAGTAACAATAATAACAATACCAATAATAGCAATAATAATAATAATAATAATAATAATAACAATTATAACAATTATAACGATAATAACAATAATAAAAATACCAATAATAGTAATAATAATAAAAATTATAATAATAATACTAATAACAATAGTAATAATAATAAAAGTAACAATAATAAAAATAATAACAATACCAATAATAGTAATAATAACAATTAAAACAATTATAATAATAATAATAATAATTATAATAATAATAATAATAATAGTAATAATAACAATTATAACAATAATAACAATAATAAAAATACCAATAATAGTAATAATAACAATAATAACAATTATAACAATTATAACAATAATAAAATACCAATAATAATAATAATAATAATTATAGCAATAATAATAATTATAGCAATAATAATAATAATAACAATAATAATAATAGTAATAGTAATAATAGTAATAATAACAATTATAACAATTATAACAATACCAATAATAGGATTGTTTGGATGAGGGTCCTTCTTCATTTTCTGTGGATGAGGAACTGGATTTGAGTGAGCTTAACCTCTGTCAATGTCGGCGGAAGATTTCTGATGGCCATTATCTTCTTTGACGGTGCTTTCTTCCTCTGGGGTTGCCCCCTACTCCGATGCCACTCTCGTGGCCCTGCGTGAGAAGCATCCTGTCGCCCCGCCTCCTTCATTGCCTCCTATGTCTGGGGATCATCATCCTCTGGTTGCCTCTTCGGCGGTGGTCTTGGATATGATTCGGAGCTTTCCTCGTGGTACTTCCTGCGGGAGGGATGGTTTTCGTGCTTGACACCTTATGGAATTTATTTGAGTGGCGCTGCGTGGCTTACTCGATGATTTGATCACTTCTATTACTAGGGTGGTTAATCTTTTTCTTGAGGGCGGTGTCCTCTTCCTCCGGGTGAGTACATTGCCGGGCGCCCCTCACACCCCTCGTTAAACCGGGTGGTGGAGTTCGTCCCTATTCTTTGTTGGTACGGTGTCCTGGAGACGGCTTGTCTCTAAAGTTGGTGCTTCTATGGTTGGTCCGTCTTTATCTTCTTATTTTGATGGGTTTCGATTCGGGGTGGGTGTGTCCGGTGGAGGAGAGGCTATCTTGCATGCCTTGAATCAGCTCATTGAGGCTCGGGGGACTCGGGAGGGGCTTTCTATGCTGCTGGTTGATTTTGAACGTTCAACCTTGTTGACCGTTCGACCATGCTTCAGAGGTTCGCCGTCGTTGCTCTCTCTCGTTGGGTGGAGTTTTGTTATTCCAGCCCGGCCCGCCTTTTTATGGGGAGCACTTGTTTGTGGTCTTGTCGGGGTGTTCAGCAGGGTGATCCGTTGGGGCCTTTGCTTTTCGCGTTGGTTTTGCATCCCTTGGTTTGCAAGATCCGGGACACTTTTGACCTCACTTTGCAGGCTTGGTACTTAGATGATGGCACCATCGTGGGTGATACTTTGGAGGTGGGGAAGGTTTTGGACTTGATTATGTTGGATGGCCCTCGTTTTGGTTTACATCTTAATGTCTCCAAGACGGAGGTCTTTGGCCTCGTTGAGGATCCACGGAGTCGGCTTCCGGGGTTTTCCCACTTCTATTTCTCGGCCATTGCGCGGTGTTACGATTTTGGGAGGACCACAACTTGTCCTGGTTTTAGCGGTGAGATTGTGGCGACGAGAGTAACTAAGACCATTGAGCTAATGGACTTGGTTGCGAGGATTGAGGACCCGCAATGTGAGTTGCTTCTTCTTGAGCTTGATCTTGGTATTTCTAAGTCGTACTTCTCCTTCGTACTTGCTCCCCTAGTGTTTTTGGGTCTGTCCATCTTCCTTTTGATGCCGCTCTTCGTTCCAGCTTGGAACGTATTGTCACCGCGTCGGGGCCGGGTTTTGGGGATTGGCAGTGGCGCCTTGCTACTTTCCCTTTTCATCTTGGTGGTCTTGGTGTCTATGCGGCGGGAGATGTTTTATTTTATGCTTTTATTGCGTCCCGCTTGCGTCTATTTGGTTTGCAGGCTAAGCTCCTCGGCCCTTCCGGGTATTGTAGCCGCGGCCCCGCTTTTGATAATGCGCGCAGTGTTTCTGCGATTCTGTGTTCGATATATTAGGTCACCCCGGTGAAATTGTCGCCCCCAAACTTATGAAGAAATTGGCAGATATTTATTTCACGACGGTTCTTTCTTTGCCTCGTAGTCTGTTTTCTCTTTGACACCTCGCCGCCTTGCTTTATGGCGGTCTCGGCAGGTTCTCACTCCTCTGATTGGTTACGTGCGGTTCCTATCTCAGGGTTGGGGCAGACTATGAACGGGAGGACTTACCGTAGTGTGCTGGGGTATCGTCTGGGTGTTCCGTTATTCACGGTATCTCGGCCCTGTCCGGCTTGCTCTCGGGTTTCTTTGGGGATGTTTTTGGGGACCACGCTGTTTCTTGTCTTCCGGCATGCGTGGGCGTTAAACATCGGCATAACCTTGTCCAGGACACTCTTTTCGACATCCGCTATAGATCCGGTATTCTTTGCGGGGAAGGAGGTTGATATCGGTTTGGTTGATGGGCATGGTGGCTCTCTTCGTCCTGTGGATTTATTGCTTTATTCTTGGGACAGGGGGCGTGATGTGTGCGTCGACCTGACAGGTTCTTCACCTTTGACTCAGACTGGGTTGGCAGATTTTGTGCCGGGCGGGTTGTCGTTGGATGCTGCTCAGCGAAAGTGTGCTAAGTATGGGGATTTGTGCGCGATAAGCGGTTATGGTTTCCTTCCTTTCTCCTTCTCTTCACTTGGGGAGCGGGTTGGATGTTGTTGCCTTGCTCAGCGGATCCGAAATTCTCGGTATCTCGGGATGCGGGGCTCGGGTGGCCGCTTACATTTTTACTAGACTTAGCTTTGCTATTGCTAAGGGTGTGGGAGCCCAGATTGTCTCTCGGCTCCCCACCAATTTCATGTAAACTTTTATTCTTATTTTAATGAAAGCTGCGCGCATCCTTTTATAATAAAAAAAAAAATTAAAAAAAAAAAAAATAATAGTAATAATAATAATAACAATTATAACGATAATAACAATAATAAAAATACCAATAATAGTAATAATAATAGCAATAATAATAGCAATAATAATAGCAGTAATAATAATAATTATAACAATAATAACAAT
>NC_133538.1:87858093-87868093 GCF_048544455.1 Silene latifolia | reverse complement strand
TGACAGGGTTCTCGTTAATCCAGACTGGTTAACTCTGTTCCCTTCTTCCTTTGCCTCTAGTTTACCTCCTGGTGTGTCTGACCATTCACCCCTCCTTGTCACTATGGCTCCCCCCATTCATGTTCCAAGAAGGTTCAGTTTCCTTAACGCCTGGCAGGATTACCCTGACTTTCAGAGCATGGTTTTTGATGCTTGGAAAACTCCAAGCTTTGGTACACCAATGTTTCAACTATTTCATAAGATGAAGAATGTGCGTTTTTCCCTCAAGACTCTCCACAGGAAGGATTTCTCTAACATCTCAGGAAAAGTCCAAGTCCTTAGGGGCCAGTTGGAGCAATGCCAAACTGCACTCCAAGCTGACTTGTTCTCTCCGGAGCTTCTTGGAAGAGAAAAAAACCTGACAAAGCAATATACAGATCTGAGTAAAAAGGAGCTGGACATTATTTACCAACGTGCAAAAGAGCATAACATTAGGAAAGGAGACTGCTCCTCTAGTTTCTTCTTTTCTAAAGTTGCGTTGAGAAAGCATCACAACACCATTGGTATGATCACTGATAAGGGTGGTACGCTCAGGTATGGAGTTCATAATGTCAATACCGCCTTTTTAGATTATTATACAGAGCTTCTGGGTGGCTCCTGCCCAGTAGTACCAATTCCAGAGGCAATTTTTTCTGCTGGTCCTACGGTCACTGGTGCTGCCAGTGCTGCATTAACTGCCCCAATCACGAGAGCTGAGATCAAGCAAGCTCTTTTCAGCATTCCCTCTAATAAGAGCCCTGGGCAAGACGGATTTTCCTCTGGTTTCTTTAAGACTTCGTGGGATATTGTACAGGATTCTTTCTGCCTAGCTGTCGAGGATTTCTTCAGGAAGGGGAAAATGATGCGAAAAGTCAACACCACTCTCCTCGCTTTGGTCCCCAAAAAGGAGGTCCCCCTTAGTGTTCAGGACTTCAGGCCCATTGCTTGTTGCTCTGTAGTCTACAAAACTATAAGTAAGATACTGGCTTCTAGACTCCAGCACACTCTTCCAGACTTAGTGGGAAACGAACAAGCAGCGTTCATCAAGGGGCGTAATATATTTGAAAACATCATGATGTCTCAGAATCTCATTAAAGGCTATAACCAAGGTCTAATTTCTCCTCGATGTCTCATTAAGGTGGACATTAGAAAAGCGTTTGACTCTATTCAATGGGATTTTATCAGTCAGATGATGCATGGATTGGCCTTTCCTCCTAAATTTGTTCAATGGATACTAGGGTGCATCACTTCAACCTGGTTCTCTCTGAAAATTAATGGGTCTCTCAGTGGTTTCTTCCCTGGCAAGTCAGGCATAAGACAAGGGGACCCCCTCTCCCCTTATCTTTTTGTCCTAAGTATGGAAATCCTCTCAAGACATTTGCGAGGACTCCACCTCCTCCCTCAGGTATCATCCCACCCTAAATGTGCTAAACTCAGACTTAGTCACCTGATTTTTGCTGATGACCTAATGGTCTTTGTGAGGGGTGATGTCCCTTCTGTCGTTGCTGTGGCTCAATGTCTCTCTGATTTTGCTAAGGTCTCTAGTCTGCACGCAAATCCCACTAAGACAAGCATCTATTTTGGTGGGGTGGATGAAGATATTAGGAAGAGTATAAGTGACCGTACAGGTTATTCTGAAGCTCGATTCCCGTTTAGATATTTGGGGGTCACTCTCAACCCTGGGAGACTGGCTCCAGAAATGTTTAGATCAATGATGGACAAGATCCAATCTTCAATCCATCACTGGACTGGGAATCTCCTCTCTTATGCGGGTAAGCTTCAACTCATTAACTCTGTCTTATTTGGTTTGGAAAACTACTGGTGTTCTGCTCTCCTCCTCCCTAAGATAGTTGCTAAATTGGTTAATAAACATTGTAAGAACTATTTCTGGGGCATACCCAATGGTACAAGGAAAATGATATTCCAAAGTTGGAAGTCAATTTGTTCACCTTGGTCTGAAGGAGGTTTCAATATCAAGGAGCTCTTGAGTTGGAATAAAGCGTTACTGAGCAGGTGGATTTGGCTGTTAACACAGGAAAGGGAGGGTATTTGGGATCAATAGTCCAGAGACTACAACATGATGGGTTCTTCTATATGGGTTACCACGAGTAAACCCCATCACGCTGAAAGTTGGCGAGCTATTTTAAAGATTAGGGACTGTTTACTTCTCGCTGGTGGTACCCCTGAGGATGCTCAGACCCTTTTAAATTCATGTGTTTCGCGGGGTCGTTTCATTGTGAGGAAAGCATATGACATTTTTAGGACCAAGCATCAGAAACTTGGTTGGACTAGGGTCTTATCTTGCTCTGAAGTCATCCCCAAACATCGAATTTGTACCTTTCAGGCAGTTCGAAAAGTTCTATCCACGGTGGACATGATTTGCTCCAGAGGCTACCCTATAGTAAACTGGTGTTGCTTATGCAAGAATGCGGCTGAATCTCATAGGCACTGTTCTTCCATTGTCGGTTTTTTCTCAAAGCAAATTCGCAGGATGATGCTCCGGTGGCTTGGATTTCTAGCTCGGTCCAGGTTTGATTTAAAAAACTGGTTATATAAGCTCGAGCATTTGAATAGCACTCCTAAGTGGAAGATTTCCCTAGTTACTAGCTGCTTGGCTGGGTTGGTTTTTGCTATATGGGAGGAGAGAAATAACCGTACTTTCAAAGGCTGCATTAGGACCCCCGTCCAGGTTGCCACTCAGCTCAAATGGATTTTAAAGACTCGTCTAGCGGTAAGGAGAGACATTCGGATTCGTGAGTGGATAGAATCTGTTTCATTAGTCTAGTAAGAAAGATACTTAGTTGTACTTAGTTGTAATCTGGTGGTGTTTTAATTCTTGTAAGTTTTCTCTCGTTTATTTTCCCCCATTGTGGATGAATATAGATGAGTATAACTCTCTTGCAAAAAAAAAAAATAATAATTATAACAATTATAACAATAATAACAATAATAACATTACCAATAATAGTAATAGTAACAATAATAACAATAATAACAATAATAATAATAATAGTGATAATATTAATATTAATAATAGTAATAATAGTAATAATAACAATAATAACAATTATGACAATTATAACAATAATAACAATACCACATAATAATAATAATGATAATAATAATAATAATAATAATAATAATAATAATAATAATAACAACAACAATTATAACGATAATAACAATAATAAAAATAGCAATAATAGTAATAATAATAATGAAAATAATAATAATAATAATAATAATAGTAGTAGTAGTAGTAGTAGTAGTAGTAGTAGTAGTAGTAGTAGTAGTAGTAGTAGTAGTAATAGTACTAATAACAATTATAACAATTATAACAATAATAAAATACCAATACCAATAATAATAAAAATAATAATAATAATAATAACAATTATATCAATTTTAACGATAATAACAATAATAAAAATACCAATAATAGTAATAATAATAATAAAAATTATTATAATAATAATAATAATAATAATAATATTAATAATAGTAATAGTAATAATAGTAATAATAACAATAATAACAATTATAACAATTATAACAATAATAACAATACCAATAATAGTAATAATAACAATTCTAACAATAAAAATAATAATAATAATAATAATAATAATAATAATAATAATAATAATAATAATAATAATAGCAATAATAATGATAATAACAATAACAATAGTAATAGTAATAATAATAATTATAACAATTATAACAATAATAACAATACCAATAATATTAATAATAACAATAATAAAATACCAATAATAGTAATAATAATAATAATAACAATTATAAAAATTATAATGATAATAACAATAATAAAAATACTAATAATACTAATAATACTAATGAAAATTATAATAATAATAATAATAATAATAATAATAATAATAAATATAATATTAATATTAATAATAAATATAATTATAATAATAATGATAATGATAATAATAATAAAAATAGTAATAATAATAATAATAATAATAATAATAATAATAGTAATAACAATTATAACAATAATAATATTAATAATAATAATAATAGTAATAATAGTAATAATAAAAATTATAACAATTATAACAATAATAATAATAATAATAATAATAATAATAGTGATAATATTAATATTAAAATTAGTAATAATAACAATTATAACAATTATAAGAATTATAACAATAATAACAATACCAATTATAGTAATAGTAATAATAATAATAATAATAATAATAATAATAATAATAATAATAATAATAATAATAATAATAATAATAATAATAATAATAATAATAATAATAATAATAATAATAATAATGGTTGGTTAGGAGAGGGTTTCTCTCTGCAAAAAAAGGGCGATTCTGACGGCGATGTACTCTCTCGTCTGAATTTCCTTCTGTCTCTGGCCATGGGACGTCCAAAGAAGCTTTCGATTGTTGTCACGAACCCGCGAAGGGGTAGATCTGCAGAGGAGGAGGTTATTTCTACTCCACGAGGTAATCCGAATACTGTGAATGTTATGATAAATCATGCTCTTACTAAATCTTCTGCGCGTCAGGCTAGTACTAGTGGTTGGGCATCGGGGAGTGTTCAGAGTGTTATGACACCTGTTGTGGGTGAGACTGTTGTTGCAGCAGTCCCGACGAATGGTGAACAATTGGTTGTCCCTAACCCTAGTTCGGGGGGTGCGCAGGATAACATTTCTACTGAAGCTACTGATGGTGTGGGTCGAGAGGGTGCTCCTGTGTCGGAGCCCTCTGGACCTCAACTGGGTAATGCGGTTCCTCAGGCAAAGAAAACTTCATGGGTGGATAGGGTGAGCAGGTCAGCGGTTGGTATGGAGTTGAGTGGAGCTCATGATCATAACCCTGGTGTTGTGGTGATTGATAAGCAGGATATTGAGAGTGAAGCGGTTTTACGCAAAGCATACTTTGGTGGGGCAATTTCTGGGGGCAAGCCTACTGTTCCTCAGGTTAAAACCTTTGTGGAGAAGAATTGGAATCATGTGGTTAAACCTTCTGTGCTGTATTTTAAGAAGGGATGGTTCTACTTTAGGTTCTTTAAGGCTGAGGACATGAATACTATTCTTAGGGGCAATGCTTGGAGCTTAAATGGTCATTCTCTCCTTCTCAAGCAATGGTCTCCGCAGTTCCCAACTCAGTTAGATAACATTACTAAAGTGCCTGTCTGAGTGCTGTTACATAATTTGGACCCTCATCTTTGGTCTGCTCAGGCTCTGAGTAAGATAGCGAGTAAGATTGGTACTCCCTTGTACGCAGATCCTATCACTACCAACAAAGAGAGGCTATCTTTTGCTCGTGGTATGGTTGAAGTGGACCTTGCTGAACCCTTGCCTAGGTATGTTGTTATTGAATCTCCTTTTTTGGGACAAATTACGCAGGATGTGGACTATGAATGGCTTCCTTTCTATTGCACGCACTGCAAGAAATTGGGGCACGAACGCAAATCCTGTAAGCAATTGAAGTCCAAGGCTCCTGTTAAGGAAACTAAGGCTTATGATAAAGGGGAGGCTCAAACTGAGCAACCTCTTGTGAACTCTCAGACTGTTGGGTCTGCTTCTAAGCTCTCTGAGGGGTTGTCAGCTGGTGTGTTGGATGGGACCCTTGGGTTAGAAGTAGGTAGCACTGATACAGGTGGGGGTGGTCAGCCTGCTTCAGTGTCTTCCTCACCTCCTCCCTTGGTGGCTGGTCGTAGGGCTTCCTTGGAGTACCATGAGCATGGTGGATCAAGGATCCTATGCCCAGCTCATGCTCTGCCCAATAGCTCTAGGACCATTAGCCACGCTCTTGATCTTAATATTCAAGTGGAGAATGGGCAGCAGTCTCTTTCTCCAATACCTGTCTCATTAAACCAGTTTGGTCCTCTGGATAATACTGAAGATGGGGATGGCTCTATCACTATTTTGAGTAGTTGGAAAAGTCAGCCAGGGATTCTACATATTCAATTGCCTAAGGGGCCTACCTGGGATGAGCAAGTGGTTAGTGCGGAGGAAGACCCACCACCTATTCCTTCCCCATGAAGATTGGTCTTTGGAATATTAGAGGCATGAATAAGCTTATAAAGCAATTAGAGGTTATTTCCTTGTTCAATAAAAATAGTTTGGATCTCTTGTGTATTGTTGAAACTAGGGTGAGATTTAATAAAGCAGCTCCTATTCAGAGGAAGGTTTTTAAGCAATTTTTTGTCATTGATAACTACTATGCTCATTACAATGGTCGAATTTGGGTTGTTTGGAGGAATTCTTCCCTTTTAGTTCAATGTTTAGATGTTAGCAGTCAGTGGATTCATTTGCTGGTGTGTTCTGGTGCTGTTCAAATGGAGGTCACCTGTGTTTATGGGTTTAACCATCCTGCTGAGCGCTTACCTCTCTGGGATTTCTTTATTGGTAAGGCTTCTTGCCCTAGGCCTTGGCTGGTACTAGGTGACATTAATTGTGTGCGTTCTTGTGAGGAAAGGATTAGCTCTGATCCTCCTCAACTACATGCTATGGATGAATTCAACCAGGCCTTAACCACTTCTGGTCTGGAGGAGATCAGAACTCAGGGTTGCTGGTTCACCTGGACTAACAAGCAGGACCAACATGACAGGAAATGGATGAGATTAGATAGGGTTTTGGCTAATGCTCACTTGTTCAGGGAGTTCCCTGACTCTGTAGCTGAGGCCTTGATAGCTGGGATCTCTGATCATTCCCCCCTTATTTTAACTGTTGGAAGCAATCAACATAGTAGGAAGTCATCTTTTAAGTTCTTAAATTGCTGGAGTGAGGATGCCACATTTAAATCTTTGGTTCACCATGAATGGACTAATTATATTCAAGGGTGTGCAATGTATCAGCTGGTTCAACATCTAAGGAGGTTAAAAGGGAAACTTAGGTCTCTTCACCATAAAAGCTATTCTGGAATTACTTCAAAAGTTGCTCTGTTAAAGCAACAGTTACATGACTGTCAGCAGCAGCTGCAGCAAAACCCTACTAGTCAGGAGATTTGTCTTGAGGAGGAGATGCTTAATCAGCAGTATACTAAATTTCGAACCATTGAGCTTAGCATTGCCTATCAGAGAGCTAAAAGCTTTGAGATCCGAATGGGTGATGCCAGCACCACTTATTTCTTCTCCAAGATTGCCAGTCGTAGGAATTCTGCAAATATTAATAAGGTAATTGATGCTCAGGGAGCTGTTTGTATTAATCATGAGAACATTGCCAAAGCTTTCTTGCACTACTATGAGGGTTTACTGGGGACTGATGGTGCTGTCACTGAATTTGACACTACCATTATTCAAAATGAGAAATGCTTAACTCTTGAGGATGGTATTCCTTTATTGGCCCCTGTAACATCTGCTGAGATCAAGGCTGCCTTATTCTCCATTGATCCTAACAAAAGTCCTGGTCCTGATGGATACACTTCTGGCTTTTTTAGAGAGGTCTGGGATGTTATACATGTTGGGTTTGTTGCTGCGGTTCAAGACTTTTTCAGAACTGGGAAACTGCTTAAGGAAGTTAACTCTACACTCATTTCTCTCATTCCTAAGGGTAACTCTCCTTCTACTGTCCTAGACTATAGGCCCATTTCATGTTGCTCAACCATCTATAAGACTATTAGTAAAATCATAACTAATAGACTGAAGAAGGTTATGCCCCTTATTGTTGGGGATGAGCAAGCTGCGTTTATCTCTGGTAGATCCATTTTTGACAACACAATACTAATAAAAATTATAATAATAATAATAATAAATATAATATTAATTTATAATAAATATAATAATAATAATAATAATAATGATAATGATAATAATAATAATAAAAATAGTAATAATAATAATAATAATAATAACAATTATAACAATAATAATAATAATAATAGTAATAATAGTAATAATAACAATTATAACAATTATAACAACAATAATAATAATAATAGTGATAATATTAATATTAAAAATAGTAATAATAACAATTATAACAATTATAACAATAATAACAATACCAATAATAGTAATAGTAATAATAATAATAATAATAATAATAATAATAATAATAATAATAATAATTATTATAATAATAATAATAATAATAATAATAATAATAATAATAATAATAAAAATTATAACAATTATAACGATAATAACAAAATAAAAATTCAAAATTATAACAAGTATAACGATAATAACAATAATAGATAGTACACTACTGGAGAGTCTTAATTCTAGATCAGGCCTTGCTCTCTTAGAAAGGCTTTAGTGGATATTCTTTGTAAATTGTATTCTTTCTTTTCCCCTTTGAGGATGAATGAAAGGATTATAACTTTTTGCAAAAAAAAAACAATAATAATAATAATAATAATAAGAATAAGAATAATAGTAATAATAACGATAATAACAATTACAACAATAATAACAAATTAACAATAATAAAACACCAATAATAATAATAATAATAATAATAATAATAATAATAATAATAATAGTAATAGTAATAGTAATATTAATATTAATATTAATAATAGTAATAATAACAATTATAACAATTATTGCAATAATAACAATACCAATAATAGTAATAATAATAATTATAACAACTGTAACAATAATAACAATAATAAAAATACCAATAATAATAATAATAATAATAATAATAATAATAGCAATAATAATAATAATAATAACAATAACAATAATAATAGTAATAATAATAATAGTAATAATAACAATAATAACAATAATAACAATACCAATAATAGAAATAATAATAATAATAATAATAACAATTATAACGATAATAACAATAGTAAAAATACCAATAATAATAATAATAATAATAATAATAATAATAATAATAATAATAATAATAATAATAATAATAATATGCAGGCTAATCTCCCTACTCGTAGAAATGTCAAGCAACAATTATAACAATAATAACAATACCAATAATAGTAATAATAACAATAAGAACAATAATAACAATTATAACAATTATAACAATAATAAAAATAATAAAAATACCAATAATAATAATAGTAGTAGTAGTAGTAGTAGTAGTAGTAGTAGTAGTAGTAGTAGTAGTAGTAGTAGTGGTGGTGATAGTACTAATAATAATTATAACAATTATAACAATAATAAAAATACCAATAATAGTAATAATAACAATTATAACAATAATAAAATACCAATAATAATAATAATAATAACAATAATAATAATTATTACAATAATAATAACAATAATAAAATACCAATAATAATAATAATAGTAATAATATTAATAGTAATAATACTAATAATAACAATAATAACAATTATAACAATTATTACAATAATAACGATACCAATAATAGTAATAATAATAATAATAAAAATAATAATAATAAAATTAATAATAATAATAATAAAAGTAATAATAACAATAATAACAATTATAACATTAATAACAATACAAATAATAGTAATAATAACAATAATAAAAATTATAATAATTATAACAATAATGATAATAATAATAATAATAATAATAATAATAATACCAATAATAATAATAATAATAATAATAATAATAATAATAACAATACCAATAATAGTAATAATAAAATTAATAATAATAATAATAATAATAATAATAATAATAATAATAATAATAATAGTATTAGTAGTAGTAGTAGTAGTAGTAGTAGTAGTAGTAGTAGTAGTAGTAGTAGTAGTGATAGTACTAATAACGATTATAACAATTATAGCAATTATAACAATAATAACAATACCTATAATAGTAATAATAACAATTATAACAATAATAACAATAATAAAATACCGATAATAATAATAATAATAATAATAATAATAATAATAATAATAATAATAATAATAATAATAATAGTAATAATAGTAATAATAACAATTAATACAATAATAACAATACCAATAATAGTAATAATAACAATTATAACAATAATAACAATACCAATAAT
>NC_133538.1:87828093-87853093 GCF_048544455.1 Silene latifolia | reverse complement strand
GTGTTGCATGCTCTTAAATTCCCTGACATTTTTGTTAAGTGGATCATGGGGTGCATCACTAGCTCCTGGTTCTCCATCAAAATTAATGGTTCTGTTCATGGTTTTTTTAAAGGCAAGAGTGGGCTTCGACAAGGGGATCCCTTGTCTCCCTACTTATTTGTTCTTAGTATGGAGATCCTTTCTCGATATCTAAGGAAGATCTATCTTCAGCAAAATGTTTCTTTTCACCCTAAGTGCACAAAGCTTGGTCTTACTCATCTAGTTTTCACTGATGATCTTATGATCTTTACAAGGGGTGATGTGCCATCTGTAAATGCAGTCTTGAATACTCTTAATGACTTCTCCAAATGGTCTGGCTTATCTGCTAATACTGACAAGACTGATATATATACTTTGGAGGGGTGCCTGATGCTATTAAGCACCAAATCCTCATGCATACTGGTTTTTCTGAGGGTACCTTCCCCTTCAGATATCTTGGCATCCCTTTACACAGCTCCAGAAACTCGTTTGATAATTATGGTGCATTGATCAACAAGATTCAGACACACTTGCATCATTGGACTACAAATTTCTTCTCTTATGCTGGCAAAGCTCAGCTATTGAATTCTGTTATTTTTGGCCTCACTAATTTCTGGTGTGCCACTGCTTTGCTACCTAAGAATGTAGTCAAGCTCATTAACAAGCTTTGTAAAAATTTTTTCTGGAATCAGGAAGATTGGCATAGGAAATTGGTCTTTAAAAGCTGGTCTGATATTTGTTCTCCCTGAAATGAAGGAGGGGTGGACATAAAGGAGCTGCTATCTTGGAACAAAGTTGTGCTAGCCAAATGGATCTGGACTCTTGATTCTCAGCAGAATGGGTTATGGTCTAAGCTGGATTGCAGCTTACTACTTCTCTACTGATACAATTTGGAGCATTCAATCTAAAGATCATCTTTCTGAGAGCTTAAAAAGCATCATAGCTGTTAGAGAGGAGATTCTGCATCACACTCACTCCCCTGTAGCAGCAAGTGCCCTCATCCACTCTTGGACTTCCAAGGGCAAGTTCAATATTGCAGCAGCTTATCACTGGTTTCGAAAACATAAGCCTATTCTTGACTGGGCACCTGCAATGCATCATCAATTTGTCATCCCTAGCCATCGAGTTCTCACTACTTTGGCTCTACAGCATAAACTTCCTACTCTTGATAATCTTGCTTGTAGGGGTCTGCACATGGTAAACTGGTGTATTCTGTGTAAGGGCAGTCTAGAGACCCATGAACATATCTTCTCTACCTGCTCTTTTACTCAGAAAATTTGGCAGGGCATCTACACTTGGCTAGGTCTGCAAGGAAGGTCTACTATTCCTACAGCTGAACTCATTTGGTGTGATGCAAAGCAACATTCTCGACATTGGAAGAATGGTTGGATCAGGAGCAGCATTACAGCTACATGCTATCAGATTTGGCATGAACGTAATACTCGTATTTTTCAAGGGGTGAAGCATACTGAAGCTCAAATTCTTCATCTTATTCGTTTCAATGTTAGTGCTAGAATTTCTCATAGAGTCACTAGAGCAGCGTATGATCAGGCTATTCAAAGATTGATCTTATTTTAGGATTAGTCTAGCCTTTAGGGGATATTCTTTGCCTAGAATGCTTGTCTATCTTGTTCTTTCCCCTTGAGGATGAATAAAATGGACTATAACTTCTTGCAAAAAAAAAAAATATTAATAGTAATAATAGTAATAATAACAAGAATAACAATTATAACAATTATTACAATAATAACAATACCAATAATAGTAACAATAACAATTATAACAATTCTAACAATAATAAAAATACCAATAATAATAATAATAATAATAATAATAATAGCAATAATAATAATAGCAATAGCAATAATAGTAATAATAACAATTATAACAATTATAACAATACCAATAATAGTAATAATAAAAATAAAAATAACAATTATAACAATTATAACGATAATAAAAATAATAAAAATACCAATAATAATAATAATAATAATAATAATAACAATAATAACAATAATAACAATTATAACAATTATAACAATAATAAAAATAATAAAAATACCAATAATAGTAGTAGTAGTAGTAGTAGTAGTAGTAGTAGTAGTAGTAGTAGTGAGAGTACTAATAACAATTATAACAATAATAACAATACCAGTAATAGTAATAATAACAATTATAACAATAATAACAATAATAATAATACCAATAATAGTACTAATAACAATAATAACAATTATAATAATGATAATAATAATAATAATAACAATTATAATAATAATAATAATAATAATAATAATAATAATAGTAGTAGTAGTAGTAGTAGTAGTAGTAGTAGTAGTAGTAGTAGTAGTAGTAGTAGTAGTAGTATTAGTAGTAGTAGTAGTAGTAGTAGTAGTGATAGTACTAATAACAATTATAACAATAATAACAATACCAATAATAGTAATAATAACAATAATAACAATAATAACAATAATAACAAGGATAAATTGTTACTTAATACCTAATAAAACACACTTTTTACAAATTAGTACCTAATATAACGAAATTTAAAACTTAATACCTAGAAAACAGATACTTTTTACGGATTGATACCATCTCAATTTTCCGGTAAAAAAAGAGACTAAAATGACCAAAATACCCTTCATTTGTTTTTTTGTTTTTTTGGTGCGTAAATACCCTTCATTTGTCATAAACCAAATTTACCCACTCATCAAACATTACTCTTCGTTTATGTTTCTTTCATCTAGAAATACCTCCCATGGCCAAATTAATTCCTCATCTACAATAGCCTACCAACAAGGAAAACTCTTAATCGCTGAAAATCAATCGTCATTGTCAGGTAAGATGATATTTTCTTCTTTCTATTCTTTTAATTTTTGATGTTATTAACTTTCCCCAATTTGAAACCCTAATTGCGAAAATTTTTATGACAAGGTTGTTCATGTAAAGAACCTAGTTTTTCATTTTTTTTTGTATGTTAATAATACAGTGGACTTAATTTTGTATTAAATAATTAACTTTAGTATATAAAGTTGATTAATTTGTGGGGATTTTTGGTACTTGTAGGATGTTGGATGCATATCTTATAGATATTAGATGGTATTATGGGGGAAAATTTGAATGTATCAAAGGGAAAACTCAATATGTAGGTGGGATATTAACACTCACTTTCGGGGTTTGGACTGATAAATACAAGTATAGTGATATTATTGCTAAATCAACCACTCTAATGGAAGGGAGGCCATTTGAAGTGTGGTTTAAGCTTCATGGGAGGACTTTAAATACTGGGAAAAGAAAAGTGGAAGGCGAGAAAGATATGGCTGAATTAATGAAGTCTAGAGACCAAGATGATGTTATTAATTTGTATATCACAGAGGTAGAGGAAAGCAGTAAAGTACCAAGTCCACATGAGGTTGGCTCAAGATGTCAAAAGTCAATATTCCAAAGTAAAAGTGTGTCTCTCATTATGGACCAACGACCCACCACCCCAGTTTCAACACAATCTCATTGTGAACAGCATTTAACTCCTAATTCACCTTCACAACTCATTTTCCAATTCCAATCTCAGCCGAAAGACAAATTTCCACAAAAAACTCGAAAAGAAAAGCCGACAAAACTTCAGGTGAGGAGGAAAGACACAACTACGGAAAATGAGAAAACAGTTGAATGGAATGCGGATTTATATGAATTAGATGGGAATTGGAGTGATGAGTCTAATGGCATAGAGATAGATGTTGAATTTAATGAAGGGGACGAAGATTATGAAAATGAGGATTTTATGTTTGGGAAGAATGGGAGCTCCACTATTATAACTGATGAGGCCGAGGAAAACTTTAAGGATAATAGTGAAGAAGGTGTATGCGAGGCAAATAATGAGGAAGAAATCGTATTTGAGCAGGTAAGAGAGGCAAACATATTTGAGATTGAACAAGACCCACCATTATTGTTTGTTGATGAATTGGATGTCGAAGTAGGCAATGAAGTTGCTTATGACTCTGATGATTTAAGAAATATGGAAGTGCCAAATAAAGGTGTTGATCCTTACCCTACCTTTAACCCAAATGTTGACTTTGGGAGAAAAATAGATCTCATACTAGGGCTGAAATTCCCAAGTAACAAGGTTTTAAGGCTTGCACTTGTTCAACATGCCATTGAAAATGGGTACGAGTTTTATTACCAACATAATGGGAGTGCTAGGTTGACTACCCTCTGCAGACACAAGTGTGAATGTGAGTGGAATTCTAAGATATCCAAGTTTGGTGAGTGTATATGTAAAGCTAAGAGAAAATGCAAGTTTAAAGTATACGCTACTAAGCTGGATGAGGACGGCACATTTCAGGTGAAGAGTTTGAATCTTGAGCATGTTTGTGGATATAGAAATCAAAACAGAATGTTATCATCTGAATTTCTAGCGAACAAGTACTTGGAAGTCTGGAGACAAGATCCACAATGGAAGTTGGAAGCTTTGAAAACAAGAGTTCTTATGGATTTGGGTGTGGATGTTGGCTACCACAAATGTTGGTTAGCTAGAGCCAGGGCCAAACTTATAATATTTGGGAATGGAAATGATCAATACGCAAGAATTTGGGATTATGCAGAGGCGTTAAAGAAATATAATCCTGGATCTTCGGCTTTTGTGATGATATCACAAATTGATAGACCTCCACCATTATTTCAGAGGGTCTACATATGCCTACAAGCATGTAAGGAAGGATTTCTTAAAGGATGCAGACCTATTATAGGAGTGGATGGTTGTCACCTAAAAGGTCCATATCCTGGAATGTGCTTAGTCGCAGTAGCAAAAGATGGGAATAACAACATATTTCCAGTCGCTTGGGGTGTGGTAGAGGTAGAGAATGCAAGCAGTTGGCAGTGGTTTCTCAGTCTTTTAATTACTGATCTTGAGAAAGTTGAAGGTGAAGGACTTACTTTCATGTCTGACCGTCAAAAAGTGAGCATCACTGTGTATTTTCATGTTTTTCATGTGTAATGAATAGTGTTATAAACTGAAGTATCAACTGAATTATTGCATTATTGTTGCAGGGGCTAATTGATGCGTTTAAGGAAGTAACTCCCAAAGCTGAAATCAGATATTGTGTCAGACATATTTGGGCTAACTTCAAGCTACAATTCAGTGGGCAGGCATATAAAGAAGGGTTCTGGAATGCTGCTTATGCAACTACAGAGGTCCGCATTATTTTTAGTTTGAGTTTAGTCTAATTAATCCAAGCATATAAAGAATGGAGGTCTCTCATATTTCTTTTTCTTTTTCAGAGTGAATTTAAATCAGAGTTAGAAGGCATCAAATCATTGTCTGAGCCGGCATATGCTTATCTGAAGGGGATACCTCCTAAGCATTGGAGTAGACATGCATTCACTACTCAAAGCAAATCAAGCATGTTACTAAATAACTTGTGCGAAACATTCAACGCGGTGATAAAGGATGCTAGGGACAAGCCCATTCTTACCCACATGGAGTGGATGAGAAGATATGTGATGAAAAGAAGTTATGAGAAAATATCCGGGGTTGAGAAGTATGGGGAGAGATTAATGCCATATGTTGATAAGTATTTGGAAAAGGTGGGCAAGGAAACAAGATATTGCATCATTAGTCCATCTAAGGCAGGGTATGAAGTGGAGTACAAAGGAGATACATGTACAGTGAAGTTGGACAAGAATGCTTGCTCTTGCTACCTGTGGGATTTGACTGGTATACCATGCACACATGCAATGGCTTGCATTATGAAGCAAAGGCATGTCCCCGAGGATTACGTAGATGAGGCATACACAAGAGATAAGTACATCTTGGCTTATACCCCAGCAATTAACCCTATGCCTGGAGTAAGACATTGGGAGAAAACTTCACATCCACAACCATTACCACCTGCTTACAGAAAGATGCCAGGGAGGCCTTCTAGCAAAAAAAGAAGAAAGGAACCTGGTGAGGGTGAAAACAAGTTTGTGAAGAGAGCAAAGAAAAATAACAAGTGTAGTCGTTGTGGCGCACTTGGTCACAATGTTAAAACATGTCAAAATCCCCCTGCAGCGCCTAAGAGTCCTAAAAAACGAGGTCGCCCTCCAACTGACTCGACATGGGTGAAGAATGCTAGAATGAAGGCCACTGGTAGAAGGGCTGCAAATATTGGTGCTCAACAAATCAATCAACCAAGCACACAATCTCACCTTTAAATATAATAGTTTGCATATTATATAGATGTTTTTCACTGAATCATTTAGTAGGAAAACTATGCATCTACTATTCTACTGCCCCTTTTGTGCATGTAAGAAAGGAAAAATGCATCTTTTCCTTTTTGTATGATTAGACGGGATACTACTTTTGCTATGATAAAACTACCAATGTATGGACACCTTTGTGTAATTATGCATTCTTAATGTCATTTCTAGGGTAGCAAAAGAAGAAAAAGGAGGAGGCAGATTTAATTATAAAAGATGAAAGACAAAAGTTGTAGAAGAACGAAGTAGCAGAGAAAGGAATTGTGGGTTTAATTTTTGTAGTAAAGAGGGAAGGATTTAGAAGAGGGAGAGTTTTAATTTGTGTGGAAAGAAATAAAACAGGGGGCATTTTAGGAATAAAAAGCAAAGGTTTAAGTGATTTTGGAGGGAAAAAAGCATTCTCGATGAAATCTGACAAATATAGGTGACAGATTTGCTTTTAGGTATCAATCCGTAAAAAGTAACTGTTTTCTAGGTATTAAGTTTTAAATTTTGTTATATTAGGTACTAATTTGTAAAAAGTGTGTTTTATTAGGTATTAAGTAACAATTTATCCTAATAACAATAATAAAATACCAATAATAATAATAATAATAATAATAATAATAATAATAATATTAATATTAATATTAATATTAATATTAATAATAGTAGTAATAGTAATAATAACAATAATAACAATTATAACAATTATAACAAAAATAAAAATACCAATAAAAGTAATAATAACAATTTTAACAATAATAAAAATACCAATAAAAATAATATTAATAATAATAGCAGTAATAATAATAATAACAATAATAATAACAATAATAGTAATAATAGTAATAATAACAATTATAACAATTATAACAATAATAACAATACCAATAATAGTAGTAATAATAAAAATAATAATAACAATTATAACAATTATAACAATAATAACAATAATAAAAATACCAATAATAGTAATAATAACAATAATAATAATAATAATAGTAATAATAGTAATAATACTAATATTAGTAGTAGTTGTAGTAGTGATAGTACTAATAACAATTATAACAATAATATCGATACCAATAATAGTAATAATAACAATAATAACAATTATAACAATAATAAAATACCAATAATAATAATAATAATATCATAAAGTGGTTGAACATCTCAACTTCTTTCACTGATTTGCCCTCTCTCCTTGTGTATATTGCTGATATGAACCAGAGAAAGGCTTGGAGATACAACCTGAAAAGTTGCAGTATTGGTGCACTGGTTTACTCTATCTGGCAGGAACGAAATGCTCGAGCTTTTGAAGGAAAAGAGTTGCCAATAACAGCCCTGATTCGCAGGATTCAGTTCACTGTTAGTGCAATTCTATTAATAACAATAATAATAATAATAGTAATAGTAATAGTAATAGTAATAGTAATAGTAATAGTAATAGTAATAATAGTAATTATACTATTAATAACAATAATAACAATTATAACAATTATTACAATAATAACAATACCAATAATAGTAATAATAACAATAATAACAATTCTAACAATTCTAACAATAATAAAAATACCAATAATAATAATAATAATAATAGTAATAATAAAAATAATAACAATAATAACAATAATAACAATACCAATAATAGTAATAGTAATAATAATAATAATTATAATTATAACGATAATAACAATAATAAAAATTCCAATAATAGTAATAATAAAAATTATAATAATAATAATAATAATAATAATAATAATAATAATAATAGTATTAGTAGTAGTACTAGTAGTGATAGTACTAATAACAATTATAACAATTATAACAATAATAACAATACCAATAATAGTAATAATAACAATAATAGCAATAATAAAATACCAATAATATTAATATTAATAATAATAATAATAGTAATAATATTAATAGTAATAATAGTAATAATAACAAGAATAACAATTATAACAATTATTACAATAATAACAATACCAATAATAGTAATAATAACAATTCTAACAATAATAAAAATACCAATAATAATAATAATAATAATAATAATAATAATAATAATAATAATAATAATAATACTAGCAATAATAATAATAGCAATAGCAATAATAGTAATAATAACAATTATAACAATTATAACAATACCAATAATAGTAATAATAAAAATAAAAATAACAATTATAACAATTGTAACGATAATAACAATAATAAAAATACCAATAATATTAATAATAATAATAATAATAATAACAATAATAACAATAATAACAATACCAATAATAGTAATAATAACAATAATAACAATTATAACAATTATAACAATAATAAAAATAATAAAAATACCAATAATAGTAGTAGTAGTAGTAGTAGTAGTAGTAGTAGTAGTAGTAGTAGTAGTAGTAGTAGTAGTAGTAGTGAGAGTACTAATAACAATTATAACAATAATAACAATACCAGTAATAGTAATAATAACAATTATAACAATAATAACAATAATAAAATACCAATAATAATAATAATAATAACAATAATAACAATAATAAAATACCAATAATAATAATAATAATAATAATAATAATAATAATAATAATAATAATAATAATAATAATAGCAATAGCAATAATAGTAATAATAACAATTATAACAATACCAATAATAGTAATAATAAAAATAACAATAACAATTATAACAATTATAACGATAATAACAATAATAAAAATTATATTTTTTTTTCATGTAAACTTATATTTTTATTTTAATGAAAGCTGCGCGCATCTCTTTATAAAAAATAATAATAATAATAATAATAATAATAATAATAATAATAATAATAATAATAATAATAATAATAATGGATACTATAATAATAAAAATTGTGTCATTTATCGTGTCATGTCTTTTCCTTTGAGTCTGTATAATTTTTCAATATGATTGTACACATTTTGTATTTTGAGTCTGTATAATACCTGTACAAAATAACGTATAGTACTATTCAAAATTGACTTTTACTATTCATATATACGGGTCAACATACCTTTCTAGAGGTATGATGGATGTCGACAATATTTCAATTCCAGACAAAAGGCATGCAATTTCAAACAATGATGGAGAGCTGGATTCTTCAGAGAAAGCGGTCCCTCCACTAACGCAAAAGAACGGTTATCATTCATCTGCAAATGAGAATTCAACAACACAATTCAAAAGCATATTCAACAATACAAAAGGAAACCACTATAAAAGGAACCCCTCAGTATTCAAGAAGATCATCAAGTTTTTAGAGTGCAGTATTGCCTTAAGCAAACTAGCAACAAAATCTAAAAATAAGTTGTAATCAAAAGATCTCTGTATCAATATTCATTGTACATTTTATTTTAATTTTTCAATCCTATAATTTTCAAAGTTTATTTTAAAATCAACTACTTTCATTGTTCTCATTTCTTTTAACTTTTTAATTTCTTCTACTCTGTTGGTACCTGGGCTCCTTCCTGGTATCAGAGCCTTAATAAGGTTCACTCATCGTATCTCGCATACACTTTGTTTAAGTGTTGGTAAGGTGCTTGGTCAGCCCTGGTTTAATCCGTTGGTAAGCCGTGTCTAGGTGTTCCCGGTAGGGTGGTCCTACTGTTCCCATTTACATAGCGTCTGCATTCATTGGTAGGTTTAAACTTTATTCATGGCAAACTGGTTAAGAAAGGCGTTCCAAGTAGGAACAAGTAGAGATATGTCAACAGTTCAAAGTCATGAAATCAATGTTCCTGTTGATTTCTCAAACTGGGATATACCCAAAGAAAACCCAACTCAAATATACAAAATAGGATCATTTGATTTCAAAACTGCGTTTTCAGTAAGAACTCATGAAGAATCTAGAAGTATCCATAATTCCACAAAAACTTTACATTTACTTTCTCATACTAGTATAAAAGAATATATTCAAAAGAAATATAGATTTATTCACTTTGGCCTTGTTCAGGTTGCAGTCAAACCTTTAGTTCATAAGGGAGTTGATTGTCCTATATTCATGGCCTTAAGAGATAATAGGTTAAAAGCATACAAAAACTCTTTGCTTGCTGTTATTCAAACCCATGTCTGTAATGGACCTGTGTATTTCAGCTGTTTTCCAGACTTTTCTGTTGATTTACAAGATCCATTAATTCAGGACTCTTTAATTCTTGATATTCATATTTTGGATAATAAATTCAAAGACTTTGCAAGAAATTTTGTAATTGTTTTTAGAATTTATTTCAAACTTATGACTTCCACAGTCAGTCCCAAGTTCATTCATGAACCATCTTCAAAAGAAGAAAATATTTTCCTAGAAGTTCATTCAAAAGATAGCGGGACTAAGTCCTTAGTCACTACTGCCAAAAGTCTTCCCTGGAATAAGGTTACCATTGCGGAAGAACTTCAAATTCCTAAAGAACTACCTACTCCTAATATGATAAAAAAAGATCTTGATGAGATAATTGAAAATGATAAAAGGGTTATTATGAGATTCAATTCTTTTAGAGAAGGATCGTCATTTTCTTCCACTGGTATATCTGTAATACTCCGTATTTATAAGTCTTGGGGTACTCTATCGAGTAGCCCTTACTCTGTCGAGTAAGGGTAAGTTGCGAAATAAAATAGTTTCTGACCTGTTGGGTACTCGATCGAGTAGCTGGGGTACTCGATCGAGTAAGGGGGTACTCGATCGAGTACCTTGGGTACTCGATCGAGTGTCCGGTTTTACGGGGAGTTTTCTCGGGTTTTGTTAATTATGCGATTAAGGTATTTAAACATAATCGTCATTGTTTTAAATCACTTTTACAAAACCTAAAACCCTGTTTAAGAGAGAAAGCAGCCAGTTCATCTTCCTAATCGCATTCTTAGCAATTCCGGAGTTCGACGGTCGAGTTCTTGTCGTAGTTCGCGTCGTTGAGTTCCTTGCGTCGAGGGTAAGCTTTTAATACAATTTTTATAATGTTTTGTTAAGATTGTTTAAACCCTAATTTAGGGATTGGGGGTTTTTGTGTGTAGTATGTGATGTGTAGTCTCTATGTGTTATGTGATAGGAGGAGGGTTCGTAGAAGAGGCGTTTTGATACAAATTTGTAGATACCGTCCGCTTGTTGTGCTTTCGGGTAGGATTTCTTACTCGTATTAGTCCCATAATGGGATATTGGTGATGTCTTGTATTTGGTTGTTTGGTATAATGATTGTCTTGTGTTTGTGGTTGTGATTCTTTGTTGATGGTTCTCGAGATGCGTTCTCGGTGAGTGGGGTCACTTGCGGGAGTGACTTCACGCCCTAGTTTCGCCCTTCGTGGAACCCGCCACGGAAGGGGATGTGCACATTAATGGGACGGGGTTATCGCTCGTATGATGAGCGGGGCTTAGGTGGGAACGGCTGCGGTCCCCCCTGGCGGGGGTCCAGTGGACGGTCAAGTGATTGAGATGATGGGAGTTGGTGGTGTGTGTGTGTGTGTGTGTGTGTGATTCATTGTCTGTTTATCATATTATTGTTATCTATATTGATTGTGTGATTAATCGACCCCGGTGTTGTTTTGTAAACCTGCGGTGATCCATTCGGGGATGGTTAGAGATATTGAGCGAGGTATTGAGATGAGTACTGGGATATTTGGGATGCCACGACATGATGATAGGAGTCTTCTTTGTAGCCTTAGTTTATTTACATTTTGATTAGACATCGTTTGAGAATAATGTATCGTACTTTTAGTTGGTTTCATGGATTGTAACTATTCGTTAAACTATTTATAATAAACGTTGTTTCTTTATTGTTGTTTGATTATCATTGCCTCGGGTAACCGAGATGGTAATGTCTTCATACCTGAGTGGTCCTGGTAAGGCACTTGGAGTATGGGGGTGTTAAAAATGGTATCAGAGCGACGATCCTGAAACCTGTAACCAATGAACTTAATGAACATAGGGAGTCAATTAAAATGAACCCGGGGTAAAAGTTGTAGGAGCTAGTGCAAAGGCTTGGGAGACGTCCTAAAGTCGCGGGGGTCGCCCTACAACTTTGAACCGGTCACATGGGGGAAGTGTTTGTCGAGTCGTATGTGTGTTTGGTTAATTTGTTTACAAATGTGATGGAATGTGTTGATTGATGGATGTTCGAATTGGAAGTTGAGAGGTGAAAGAAAAGTGATGATGTATATAGAAACTGTTGATGAAATGGTAGCATGTTGAATGTTTTACAACGTGGCAATTAATAGCATGATTGTTATGATATAATATGTGATTTATAAAGTTAGCATGTTAGCATATGACGTAATATGCGGGTAGCTCTTACGAATTTGGGTTACTCGATCGAGTGGGGCTGACTCGATCGGGTGGGTTTTTGGCGATTTTGAGTCCAGAATCGAGTTTTGGGGCACTCGATCGAGTAACTAGGGTACTCGATCGAGTAGAAATCACTCGATCGAGTAGCCTAGATACTCGATCGAGTAGGAAAGAGATCGGAAGGTCCGTTTGGTTCGGAGTTTGGGTACTCGATCGAGTACGTGGGGCACTCGATCGAGTAGCCCGTTACTCGATCGAGTGTGTTTGGGAACTCGATCGAGTGGGTTCTGGGCATCGTGTTTTCATGTTTTGAGGTTTAGTACGCGTGTTTATGTTTACCCCTTTCTTATATAGCTTCAAGATGCCGCCCAAGAGAACTGCTTTGTACGCGAGAGCTGAGCTTATGACCGTGGATGACATCGTTAAGATGTTAGAGCACCAGGATGCTCTTACTGAGACCCTGAAGAGAGTGAATGAGGACAAGGATAAGAGTAAGGAGAAGGAGGTTGATCATTCTAAAATCAGCCTCTATATTGCGAGGTTTAACCCGAAAGAGTACAACGGAGTTGGGGAGCCTAATCTGCTTGATAGTTGGCTGAGAGAGATGGAGAACATCTTAGACTTGGTTCATTGTCCTGATGAGATGAGAGTGTAACAGGCCGCGTTCTATCTGAGGGAGGCAGCAGGCAAGTGGTGGGATTCAGTGAAGGTGAGTGTTAAGGAGATATACACCAACCAGGGCTTACCTGCTATACCTTGGGAGGAGTTTCGTAGGGCTGTGAGGAAGGAGTTCGTACCGGAGCATGTGAGGAGTAAGTTGAGGGAAGAGTTTGATAAGTTTAAGATTACCGCTGAGATGACTGTAGCCGAGTACTAGAGACAGCTCAATGAGAAGTCCAGGTATGCTGAGGATATGGGTTTGAGTGAGGAGAACCTGGCATTGAGGTTTGAGAGAGGGTTGACTACCAAGATTATGGATAAGTTACCGTGGGGATCCTTGCGATGTTAAGGAAGCCTATGAGAGGGTGGGAGAGCGGAGAGGTGGTGGAGATGGCTCGGGAGAGGTCCGGTGGGGAGAAGAGGAAGTCCGAGAGCGAGGGTGGTGGCCAATCTAATTACAAGAAAGGCAACCACAATCATCAAAGGGGTTTTCTTACGGGTCGGGGGTTGATCTTTGGGGCTTCCTTTGGGCGTGGCCGTGGGAGTGTGAGTAATAGTTGGGGAGTGACCTGCTTTGGTTGTGGTGGTGTAGGCCACAAGAGACATGAGTGCACGAGTGCACCGGGATCTTTCGAGAGACTCGCACGAGCCGCGAGCAAATGACCGGGCTGGATCATGGCCAAACCGGGAAGTCGAGTTACCAGAGTGGAGGCAACCACAACGGCGGTAATTCTTATCGAAGACACCCGAACAACAACAACAATCAAGGGTCGGGTGCTAAGCCGACCGCATCGGCCAAGATCTTGTCCAGGAGGTGGGGCGAAGACCGATGGCAAGTTATTCATGATGGAGAAGAAGGCGGTGAGGAAGATGCGCACGTTATCTTAGGTACATTCCTTGTTAATGGTATTCCTACGTTTGTTTTGTTTGATTCGGGGCTTCTCGATCGTTTGTGTCTTCGAGTTATGTAAAACAGGTTGGGTTTGAGAGTATATGAGTCCGTTAGTGAGCAAGTTTTCATATTTTCGGGTGAGTCTGTATCGTGTGGGAGGTTGTTCAGAGATGTATCTTTGAT
Source organism: Silene latifolia (assembly GCF_048544455.1). Lineage (NCBI taxonomy): Eukaryota > Viridiplantae > Streptophyta > Magnoliopsida > Caryophyllales > Caryophyllaceae > Silene > Silene latifolia. The sequence continues at coordinate 87,838,823 of NC_133538.1, read as the reverse complement.
AGTTGGGCAAGTCGATTTCCCTGTGGACTTGCTAGAGTTTCCTTTTAACGGTTTTGAGATGATAGTTGGGATGGATTGGTTAGGAAAGTATAAAGCTAAGATAGACTGTCATCAAAAGAAAGTGTCCTTACGAGGTCCTAAGGGTGTTGGTGTGTCTTATCGTGGTTTTCTAGTCAAACCCAAAGTTAAGTTGATTTGTTTGTCACCTTGAAGTCTTATCCGAGGAAGGGATGTCCGTTGATCTTGTGTCATGTGAGAGATGACCGGATAGAGAGTCCGACAGTTGATGAGATACAGTGGTGGGAGAGTTTGCGAGATGTTTTTCGGAGGAGATTAGGGGTTGCCACCGAAGAGGGAGATAGACTTCACCGTTGAGTTGAAGCCAGGGACGGGGCCAATCTCTAAGGCACCGTACCGTATGGGTCCTAAGGAGATGGAGGAACTTAGGAAGCAGTTGGATGATTTGATAGAGAAGGGATACATTAGACCAAGTGTATCGCCTTGGGGAGCACCAGTTCTTTTCGTAAAGAAGAAAGATGGGAGTTTGAGGCTATGCATAGATTACGGGGGAGTGAACCGTGTGACGATAAAGAACAAGTATCCTTTGCCAAGGATAGATGACCCGTTTGATCAGTTGAGCGGTGCAACGGTCTTTTCTAAGATTGATTTGAGGTCGGGGTACCATCAGGTGAAGATTAGAGAGGTGGACATACCAAAGACAGCTTTCACGTCAAGGTATGGCCATTATGAGTATGTGGTGATGCCGTTTGGGTTGTCTAATGCGCCGGCAGTGTTTATGGATTTGATGAATAGAATCTTCAGACAGTTCTTGGACCAGTTTGTAGTAGTGTTTATCGATGATATCTTAGTCTACTCTAAGACTAAGGAGGAGCATGAGGAGCATCCGAGGATCGTGTTGCGGACTATGAGGATCATGAGTTGTATGCTAAGTCTGTCCAAGTGTGAGTTCGGATAGAGAAAGTTGCTTTTTCGGGGTCATGTAATCTCTAAAGATGGAGTAGTGTGGATCCGGCGAAGATTGAAGCGATGACAAAGTGGGAAGCACCGAAGAATGTTGTTGAGGTTAGGAGTTTCTTGGGTTTAGCTGGATACTACAGACGGTTCGTGAAAGATTTCTCCAAGATAGCTAGACCGATGACAGCGTTGATGAGGAAAGAGAACAGGTTTCGTTGGGATGAGAGTTGTGAGACGGTGTTCCAAACATTAAAGGAGCGTTTGACCACAGCTCCTGTCCTCGCATTGCCTGAAGGGAGCGAGAATTTCGAGGTTTATACAGATGCCTCGAAGAATGGGCTGGGATGTGTGTTAATGCAGAATGGTAAAGTGATTGCCTATGCTTCTAGGCAGTTGAAGCCTTATGAGGAGAACTACCCTACTCATGATCTGGAGTTGGGTGCAGTGGTGTTTGCTCTCAAGATTTGGAGACATTACCTTTATGGAGCAATCTTTAAGGTATTTTCTGATCACAAGAGTCTTAAGTACATCTTCACGCAGAAGGAGTTGAACATGAGACAGAGGAGGTGGATGGAGTTGATTGGCGATTACGACATGGAAATCATCTACCATGAAGGGAAGGCCAATGTTGTTCTTTGATGCTTTGAGTAGGAAGAGTGTACATTCCTTGTGTACGGCTCTATCTTTGATGAGGTGAGGATGAGGTAGCGAGCTTTGGGATACATATGATGTAGAAAGGAGATGCCATGGGTGATATGACAAGTACATCCGGAGTTTTATGATGATATTCGGGATAAGCGAGGCTTTGGATCCTAAGATAGTGGAGTGGAGAGCGGGGTAGAGAAGGGACAGGTGTCCGGTTTTCTATTCATACGGATGGTAGTTTGAGGTTTGATGGTAGGTGGTGTGTTCCTAATGATGAGGAGTTGAAAAAGACGATCATGAGCGCGCATTGCACACCATATTCGGTTCATCCGGTGGAGACAAGCTATACAAGGATTTGAAGAAAACGTTTTGGTGCCTGGGATGAAGAAAGAGACAATTTGAGTTTGTGTCCGTTGTTTGACATGCCGGAGAGTTAAAGGGGAACAGAGAAGACCACAAGGTAAGATTCGGTCTTTAGAGGTGCCTGAGTGGAAGTGGGAATCCATTTCCATGGATTTCATTGTGGGTTTGCCTAAGAGTCAACAAAGTAACAACATGATTTGGGTGATAGTGGATCGTCTGACCAAGTCAGCTCACTTTGTTCCAATGAAAGATACATGGACTAAGGCACAATTGGCTATGGCCTATCTAAAGAACGTGCTTAAGTTACATGGAGTCCCTAAGGACATAGTGTCTGACAGAGATGCGAGGTTTATATCAAGGTTTTGGAAGGAGTTGCAGGAATCGTTGGGAACAGCTTTGAAGATGAGTACAACATTTCATCCTGCGACAGACGGAGAGCGGAACGAGAGAACAATCAAGACTCTTGAGGATATGTTGCGAGCTTGTGTGATGGATTTTGGTGGTAGCTGGGAGCAGAGGTTGGACTTGATAGAGTTTTCTTACAACAACAGCTATCACACCAGTATTGGTATGGCACCGTTTGAGGCCTTGTATGGGAGGAGATGTAGGAGTCCAATCTGTTGGGACGATAGTGCTGAGGCAGTGGTTTTAGGACCAGAGATGGTGCATGAGATGGTGGAACAGATTAAGATAATCAGGGAACGGATGCGAGCAGCCCAGGATCGACAAAAGAGTTATGCAGATCTACATCGTCGGGACATAGAGTTTCAAGTTGGGGACAAGGTTCTTCTGAAAGTGTCTCCGATGCATGGAGTTATGAGATTTGGGAAGAAAGGCAAGCTAAGTCAGAAGTTTATAGGGCCTTATGAGTTCTTAGAGCGAGTTGGGGAAGTTTCTTATCGTTTGGCTTTACCAGTTGCGTTGGAGAGAGTGCATAATGTGTTTCATGTATCGCAGCTGCGGAAGTATGTGAGTGACCCGTCACATGTGTTGGAGGCAGAGAGCTTAGAGCTAGATGAGTCTTTATCATACCTTGAGGTGCCTAAGCAGATTCTAGACCGAAAGGTTAGAAAGACTAGGAGTGGTGAGACAGTTTTGCTTAAGATCCTTTGGTCTAACCACGAGACCGAGGAAGCTACATGGGAGCCAGAGGAAGCTATGAAAGAGCGTTACCCTTTCCTCTTTGATCAGGTATGTATGGTTACGGGGACGTAACCTTGTTTCTTTTAGGGGGGTAGGAGATGATCGCGAGAGTTTTTAAGAGTTTTATACACCTTTTATATGTTGTGTCGGGAGGTTTGTCGGGATAAGTTGGGTTAGTATCATGTTTTATGTCCGGTTGCTGAGTCGGGAATGTTAGGGGAGTACCTTTGTTTAGTTGTGGTTTGAACTTCGGGGACGAAGTTCCTTTTAAGGAGGGAAGACTGTAATACTCCGTATTTATAAGTCTTGGGGTACTCTATCGAGTAGCCCTTACTCTGTCGAGTAAGGGTAAGTTGCGAAATAAAATAGTTTCGACTGTTGGGTACTCGATCGAGTATTGGGGTACTCGATCGAGTAAGGGGGTACTCGATCGAGTAAGGGGGTACTCGATCGAGTACCTTGGGTACTCGATCGAGTGTCCGGTTTTACGGGGAGTTTTCTCGGGTTTTGTTAATTATGCGATTAAGGTATTTAAACATAATCGTCATTGTTTTAAATCACTTTTACAAAACCTAAAACCCGGTTTAAGAGAGAAAGCGACAGTTCATCTTCCTAATCGCATTCTTAGCAATTTAGGAGTTCGGACGGTCGTTCTTGTCGTAGTTCGCGTCGTTGAGTTCCTTGCGTCGAGGGTAAGCTTTTAATACAATTTTTATAATGTTTTGTTAAGATTGGTTAAACCCTAATTTAGGGATTGGGGGTTTTTGTGTGTAGTATGTGATGTGTAGTCTCTATGTGTTATGTGATAGGAGGAGGGTTCGTAGAAGAGGCGTTTTGATACAAATTTGTAGATACCAAATGCTTGTTGTGCTTTCCGGGTAGGATTTCCTACTCGGTATTAGTCCCATAATGGGATATTGGTGATGTCTTTGTATTTGGTTGTTTGGTATAATGATTGTCTTGTGTTTGTGGTTGTGATTCTTTGTTGATGGTTCTCGAGATGCGTTCTCGGTGAGTGGGGTCACTTGCGGGAGTGACTTCACGCCCTAGTTTCGCCCTTCGTGGAACCCGCCACGGAAGGGGATGTGCACATTAATGGGACGGGGTTATCGCTCGTATGATGAGCGGGGCTTAGGTGGGAACGGTGCGGTCCCCCAGCGCGGTGGTCCGGTGGGACGATCGGTATTGAGATGATGGGAGTTGGTGGTGGTGTGTGTGTGTGTGACGGTTCAAATTTGTCTGTTTATCTTATTATTGTTATCTATATTGATTGTGTGATTTAATCGACCCCGATGTTGTTTTGTAAACTGCGGTGATCCATTCGGGGATGGTTAGCGAGATATTGAGCAGGTATTGAGATGAGTACTGGGATAGCCGGGATGCCACGACATGATGATAGGAGTCTTCCGCTGTAGCCTTTAGTTTATTTACATTTCGATTAGACATCGTTTGAGAATAATGTATCGTACTTTTAGTTGGTTTCATGGATTGTAACTATTCGTTAAACTATTTATAATAAACGTTGTTTCTTTATTGTTGTTTGATTATCATTGCCTCGGGTAACCGAGATGGTAATGTCTTCATACCTGAGTGGTCCTGGTAAGGCACTTGGAGTATGGGGGTGTTACAATATCTTCCTCAAAGAATCCTCCAAGAACATCATTCTCTCATGTAGAATCTTCAGATATTCATTATAAGATAAATTTCAAATCTCCTTTACCTGAATATGAGGCTACTTCTTCAAGTCCTTAGTCTCCTACTCCATCAGATTTTCAGTCCGTTAATACTATTACTCAAGAGTTTGAGATAAATAAAGATTTTCTTCGAAAAGATTTTGATTCTCCACCAAAAAAGTCAAAATAAATCTTGGTTTCTCTCTCTCAATGAAGAATTTAAAGATCAAATACGTGAATATTGGTATGCTGATATGAAGCACCATGCTATCAATATTCCTTTCTTTACATGGTTTTCTCTCTACTGTCAAAAGAGAGGTATAGAGAACCCTTATAAATTATCTAATATTCGAGTTCATTCCAAATTATCACAAAATTGGAATATGACGGATGGTCGAAAAGTTACTTCGGTTCATCCTCCTCCAACATCATTCAAATTTAATGCAGGTGGAAAAGAACTAGAAGCTGCCCCTTTTTAAAATAAGTCGTTGTGATAAGCTTCAAGAATCTGTAATTGTTGAAGATATTATAAAGGTATATCAACAAAACAATTTTACAAATCAAATTCTTCAGACCATAGCAAATCAAACAGATCATATTTCTACTAAATTAGATTCTGTCAAACCAATAGAATTGACAAATTCCAATCAAAATGAAATTCCGCTTTCACTACCCAAATTTCCTAATGATGTATCTTCACAACCACACTTCAACCCTCTAGGTTTTCCATACTCAATAATTAAAAAAATAGAAAGCTCTTCTAGCTCTTCAAAAGATATAAATTCTAAACAAAATTTGTCAGAAATTTCTTCAAAAATCAATGTCATTCAAAAAAACCAAATCGCTTCTGATTCAAATACCGAATCAGATTATCATATTGATCAACTTGAAAATCAATTCATAGAAAATCCTCAAATCAGCAAAATCAGAAATTCATGGAAAAATAATTCCACAAAAAACTATTATCCTCGACTAACTCCTCCTGATATCCAATACGAAAAGAGATCCAAATTCCAAGCTCATCAATATCATCCAGATACCATTCATGAATGGAATATCGATGGTAAATCAGAATATGAAATTCTTAATACCCCTCAAGAAATGGGTACGGCTATGGCCGCTTACAAAACTCGAGAGTCAAATGAACAAGTTGTTTTTGCAAAACTTATTTCCGGTTTTACAGAGCAACTTAAAAATTGGCGGGATAATTCCTTATCTCTCCAAAATCAGTTAAATATTTTCAATCATACAATTCATGTTGAAGGAATTGATGGTAACTTAGTTGAAGTTACAGATTGTTGTAGCTTTCTTCTTGTTACCATAGGTATGTATTTCGTGGGAAATCCCTAAGAAGAATTATCCGCTCATAAGATCGTTTTAACCAATCTTCGATGTCCTACCCTAAGTGATTATCGTTGGTATAAAGACATGTTCTTAACATATGTGTTAAGACGGCCAGATTGCAATGAGGCATTCTGGAAAGAAAAATTCATTTCTGGCCTTCCGAGTCTTTTTCCTCAAAGGATATTCAGAAAACTTAAAGAAGTGATTGGAACTGAGGCAGTCCCCTATAAGACTATTACATATGGCCAACTATTTGCCTTTGTTAAAAATGAAGGTCTTTCACTCTGCGAAGAACTCAAACTTCATACCAAATATAGCTCTGAAAGGAAACAATCCAGGAGAGAGCTGGGGTGTTTTTGTGAAGCCTTTGGCCTTGAAAAAAATTCAAGCTCCTTCGTCAAAACAACGCAAATATGATAAAAAATTCCATAAATATTCCAAAACTAAACATACTTCTTATCAAAACCCACCTCCTTATTACAAGAAACATAATAAGCACAAAAAACAAAAAGCTTCTACATCTTCAAAACCTACAAAAATTATCTGCTACAAATGTGGTAAACCAGGTCATAAAGCAAATCGATGTTTCACTAAGAAGAAGATAAATGAATTATTTAATGATGATTCAACGCTTTGTTCAAAACTATCACAGCTTCTTCTTCGGTCTTCCTCATCTTCTTCTGAGGGGAAGAGGACATCACGGAACTTCAAATTCAAAATTCTTCTGATTCCGAGTCTTATGATTCAGCATCTTCTTCACCTATTCAAATCATTAATGTCATCACAGAAGATAAAGAGTTTCTTTTTGATATCATTGACAAAGTTGATGATTCTGAAGTGAAAAAAGAGGCATTAATTCGTCTAAAATCTTTAGTCATCAAGGATAAAAATATGTCCACTTCTATTCCTACTACTGAACCATTTACTATTTCCAAACTTTTCAACAAATATCCTGAAGCTTCGGTCAGAAGTAAAGCCTCATTAGACTTAACATCTTCGCCTGTTAAGATAAGGCAGCAAGAACTTAATTCCTTAAAGGTCCAAGTTAATGAAATTAAAAATTATTTGGAAAATCTTGAAATCAGAGATCAGGATATCCAATCAAGATTAACTGCTCTAGAAGCAATAAAAGAAGTTTCAAAGGGAAAATCTTCAGATAATTCTTTTGAGTTATCTTTATCGGAAACACTTCCAGAAAGTCCTTTTAAGATTACATCATTAAAATCTAATGAGGGTTTTATCAAAGCTATAGATAGAATCAATTTTCAAAAATAGTATTCTATTGTCACTTTCAAAGTTAAAGATTTTACAGTAAACCTTATAGCACTCATAGATAGTGGTGCTGATCAAAACTATGTTAAGGATGGAATTACACCACCCAAATATTATGAGAAAACCAACACCAAGCTCTATGGAGCTAATGGTAGTCCTTTAAATATCAAACATAAAATTTCAAAATCTAAAATTCTAAATGAAGATTACTATTTTAAAAACTCCTTCACTGTTGTTAGAAACATCCAAGAAGATATTATTTTAGGAACTCCGTTCTTAACTCAAATATATCCCTTTCATGTAGATGATAAGGGCCTTCATACGAATATTATGGGTAAAACCCTATCTTTCAAATTTTTATCTCCTATAACTCAAAAGGACATAACACTTCTACAATCATCCACTATATATCAAAATATTGATTTTATTTATCAAAACAGAAAATTAATTATGAATCTTAAAGAAGAAATTTCTTATGCTAAGATTGAAGAAAAACTTCAATCTCCAGCCATTCAAAAACAGATCTCGGATCTAGAAAATCTTTTTAAGAATAGGGTTTGTGCTGATACTCCCGACGCTTTCTGGGAAAGAAAGAAACACGTTGTTACCTTACCTTATATTAAAGATTTTTCTGAAAAAATTATTCCTATAAAAGCTCGCCCTATTCAAATGAATTCCAAACTCCTAGAAGTTTGTAAAAAGGAAATTCAAACTCTCCTAGACAAAAAACTCATTAGACCTTCCAAATCTCCTTGGAGCTGTGCAGCATTTTATGTCATGAATAATGCTGAAAGGGAACGAGGAGTAGCTCGTTTGGTCATTAATTATAAACCTTTAAATAAGGTTCTTCAATGGATTAGGTACCCAATACCTAATAAGAGAGATCTTCTCAAACGTCTTTACAATGCAAAAGTATTTTTAAAATTCGACATGAAGTCAAGTTTCTGGCAAATATAAATTGCAGAACAAGACAGATATAAGACAGCATTTGCTGTACCATTTGGTCATTACGAATGGAATGTAATGCCCTTTGGACTTAAAAATGCTCCTTCAGAATTTCAACATATTATGAATGATATTCTGAACCCTTATTCAACATTTTCAATAGTTTATATTGATGACATTTTAATTTTTTCTCAAAGCATAGAACAACATTTCAAACATCTTCAAACATTTGTTTATATTACTGAGAAAAATGGGTTAGTTGTCTCTGCCCCAAAAATGAAACTTTTCCAAAGCAAAATACGATTTTTGGGTCATGACATACATAAAGGCACAGTAAAACCTATAGCAAGAGCTATAAAATTTGCTGACAGATCCAGATATTCTCAAAAAAAAAACCCAACTTCAAAGAGTTTTAGGATGTCTTAATTATGTGTCAAATTTCTTTCCTAATTTAAGACAAACCTGTATACCCTTATTTCAAAGACTAAAAAAGAACCCTCCTGCATGGTCTGAGTCTCATACGAGTATAGTTAAGTATCTCAAAGAAAAGGTTAAGTCTTTACCATGTCTTGTCATACCACACCCTGATGCATTCATGATAGTCGAGACCGATGCTTCCGACATTGGTTTATGAGGCATTCTAAAACAAAACCTACATAACAAAGAAAGTCTTGTTAGATTTCATTCAGGTGTCTGGATAGGACCACAAAAGAATTATTCAACTATTAAAAAAGAAATTTTGTCAATCGTTTTATGTATTCCAAAATTTCAAGATGATCTTTACAACAAAAATTCCTTTTAAGAATTGATTGCAAATCTGCAAAAGAAGTTTTAGAAAAGGATGTTCAAAATATTGTTTCAAAACAAATTTTCGCAAGATGGCAGGCTATACTGTTAGTTTTTAATTTTGACATTGAATATATCAAAGGAGATCAAAACTCTCTTCCAGATTTTCTGAGTAGAGAATTTTTATAGGGAAAAAATGTCGAACTCAAACAAGAACAAGGGAAAGATTCAAAAAGGAGGATATCAATCCTCAGATGATTATGAGATAGATATTCAGATATCCAAACTATCTACTTCAAATATTCAAACCACTCAAATTAAAACCTCAAACTAATTTATCCCACTAACATCAAACTTTCCTGCTTTACCCTACTCTCAAGCAGTCCAAAATCAAACAAAATTAACCAAAGCTCAAAAACAACAAGAAGAAGCAAAAAATAATTCTCCGCCTACTTCTGGATATTTCATTAAACAAGCAGTAGAACCCATCTGCCTTACCAAATTCAAACATACCCCATCTATTACAGAAATCAGGAAAAACAACTACAAAACCTTTCCTCAAAACTTTCATTGGTTTACTGATAATACAAATAAAACCCAAAGATTTTACGAATTCATACTAGTAGATTCTGGCTCTGCAGATATCAAATACGAGATGTCAGAATTCAGTAATAACATTTTATACTCAAAACTGGTTATCAATAAAGTCATTTCTTCTGATGACTGGATTGAACCTCATGCCGAAAAAGAGTTTTCAAAAAGATTTATTCCTCCAACATATTCATATACCGACTATAGATTAGCATGGTCAAGTGCACTCCTTTTCAAGGACTTTGACCATTCCTGGTTCATCACATTCAACAAAACCTGTCCAAAGAATTTTCCTATTTGGTTTTACAATTGGTGGTACTACTTTGGACCAAACCAAGAAATTTACCTTCCAATTTGTAAGAAAGGATTTGAAACCTTTGTTGCAAATACAAAGGGTGAATTATTTATCAAACCATTATTATTTCATGCAGAATTCAAAATCCCGTGGATTATTTGCTGGAGCTATACACTCCGACAAATTCTTCCATCTCCTTATCCCCTTTCATTGGTAAGAGAATTCAAAATTAAATGGTGGAACAAATTTCTGGTAGAACTTTGTTCTCCTGAAAATGTTCAAACATTTATTGAATCTAGAAAAAAGTTTGAATGGAGTATTCATGCGTTTAATCAGGGTACTTCTTCATCAAAATCCAAAATTCAAAAACAACCCCACTCAAAACAAAAATTTACCAATCACACAATCAAAGAAATGCTTAATGACCCAGCTATTCGAAAACAGCTGATCGACGCTATTAAATCTCAAAGTTCAGACAATACTGAATCCTCCGGATCCAGTACCTCTGATATTCATGGTGGACCTTTTTCCCAGGACCCATATGATTAAAAAAAAAAAAAAGCGGAATGGACACTATAATAATAAAAATTGTGTCATTTATCGTGTCATGTCTTTTCCTTTGAGTCTGTATAATTTTTCAATATGATTGTATAACAATTATAACAATAATAACAATAATAAAATACCAATAATATTAA